>NC_059209.1:34666573-34684073 GCF_020615455.1 Coregonus clupeaformis | reverse complement strand
CCTGCTCCTTATTAAGTACACTATACAGGTAATAGGGTACAATTTCTGACACAGACATAGTCAGGTGTAACCACAGCAACCACAGGTTAAAGGCACCACAGCAACCACAGGTTAAAGGCACCACAGCAACCACAGGTTAAAGGCACCACAGCAACCACAGGTTAAAGGCACCACAGCAACCACAGGTTAAAGGCACCACAACAACCACAGGTTAAAGGCACCACAGCAACCACAGGTTAAAGGCACCACAGCAACCACAGGTTACAGGCACCACAGCAACCACAGGTTAAAGGCACCACAGCAACCACAGGTCAAAGGCACCACAGCAACCACAGGTTAAAGGCACCACAGCAACCACAGGTTAAAGGCACCACAACAACCACAGGTTAAAGGCATCACAGCAACCACAGGTTAAAGGCACCACAGCAACCACAGGTTAAAGGCACCACAGCAACCACAGGTTAAAGGCACCACAGCAACCACAGGTTAAAGGCACCACAGCAACCACAGGTTAAAGGCACCACAGCAACCACAGGTTAAAGGCACCACAGCAACCACAGGTTAAAGGCACCACAGCAAAGAATCAATCCTGAATTATCTGGTGCCACAGGACACATTTGTGGAACTTCTTCAGAAGTAGTTGATGATCTCTCTCTTTTTTTTGGAGCTTTGAATTGGGTCACACTACACAGCCAAAAGTATGTGGACATTTCTTCAAATTAGTAGATTTGGCTATTTCAGCCACACCCGTTGCTGACAGGTGTATAAAATCGAGCACACAGCCATGCAATCTCCATAGACAAACACTGGCAGCAGAATGGCCTTACTGAAGAGCTCAGTGACTTTCACGTGGGACCGTCATAGGATGCCACCTTTCCAACAAGTCAGTTCGTCAAATTTCTGCCCTGCTAGAGCTGCCTTGGTCAACTGTAAGTGCTGTTAATGTGTCTGTCCTCGGTTGCAAAACTCAATACCGAGTTCCAAACCGCCTCTGGAAGCAACGTCAGCACAATAACTGTTCATCAAGCGCTTCATGAAAAGGGCTTCCATGGCTGAGCAGCCGCACACTAGCCGAAGATCACCATGCACAATGCCAAGCATTGGCTGGAGTGGTGTAAAGCTTGCCGCCATTAGACTCTGGAGCAGTGGAAATGTGTTCTCTGGAGTGATGAATCACACTTCACCATCTGGCAGTCCGACAGACGAATCTGGGTTTGGCGGATGCCAGAAGAACGCTACCTGCCCGAATGCATAGTGTCAACTGTAAAGTTTGGTGGAGGAGGAATACTGGTCCGGAGCTGTTTTTCATGGTTCGGGCTAGGCCCCTTAGTTCCAGTGAAGGGAAATCTTAACACTACAGCATGTGCTTCCAACTTTGTGGCAACAGTTTGGGGAAGGCCCTTTCCTGTTTCAGCATGACAATGCCCCCGTGCACAAAGAGAGGTCCATACAGAATCGGTGTGGAAGAACTTGACTGGCCTGTAAAGAGCCCTGACCTCAACCCCATCGAACACCTTTCTGATGAATTAGAATGCCGATTGCGAGCCAGGCCTAATCGGCCAACATCAGGGCCGACCTCACTAATGCTCTTGTGGCTGAATGGAAGCAAGTCCCCGCAGCAATGTTCCAACATCTAGTGGAAAGCCTTCCCAGAAGAGTGGAGGCTGTTATAGTGGCAAAGGGGGACCAACTCCATATTACAGTTTTTCTCCATTGGTTTGGCTCATTTCTTGAAACAGAAATTACATTCTCAAAACTCTAAGATCATTTGGCAAAACAGTCTTACAGTTCAGCACAACACTATAGCTCACTTGCAAAAGCTCATATCTCTCCTAAAACTGTTCACTCATGCTTCAAAACTAAATTCCTTTCCCATATAAGGAGTCAGTGCCACGAAAATGGCAAAGATCCTTCTCAATTGCTTTGGCTCATTTCTTGAAACAGACCGGACGTTCTCAACACTCTTGGTGCTTTAGCCAAAATAACGTGGATGGTTCGGCACAACACCATGGTTCACCTGCAAAAGCTCATACCTCTCCCAAAACAGTTCACGCATGTGTCAAAACTAAATTTCCTTCTCATTTAAACAGTCAGTGCCCCCAAAATGCTTCGTCCCTTTGGCATTGTGTAAGCACTGCAAGTCAAAATGTTTAGATGTTTTGTCACTATGGCAGAGGACCATTGAAATATCCCTCATGTCCACCTTTCAGTCTTAGCCCAGTCCTTCATTGACAATGGTTACTGTACTGTTTTTTGTCTAGCTAACAGAATACAATTGTGTATAAAACTGAAAAAAAATTAATAGGATTTTAGGGTAAGAGTAGCCTCCAAGGTTTGACATCACACATTGCACTCATACTGCCAAGGAAATTGTAACCATTATCATTCACACACATAAAGTAACTTCCATACATCAGAGTAAAAAGAAAATGTATACAGCATAATATACTGTAATATAAACACACAAACAAAAAACAATGAAAATTATATGCAGCCTACAGTGCTGTAAATAAAGCTGGAGTTTCACAACTAACAGTTCTTCACTGGTCGCTGTCCTCACCCTCCTGGCCATCCACACGCTGCTGTCTGTCTGGCCACAGATTCTCGTCCACATCACAGCGTATATTCTCCCTTGCGATGCAACGAGGGAAGAAACGGCGTGCATGTCGCAACCATCCCCTACACTGATCTCCTGTAATATCCTCACACGCAGCGTCCATTGCATGGAGCAGGGACCTCTGATCTTGAGCCCGATGCTCATACACTCTCCACCTCCAAGCGGAGAAATACTCCTCAATAGGATTGAGGAAAGGAGAGTAAGGTGGTAGGAACACCATGACCATCCTTGGATGAGTAGTGAACCAGGCCCTGATGAGCGGGCCACGGTGGAAATTCACATTGTCCCATACAATGACATATTGTGGTAGGTGAGGCCCTACGAGACCGCTCTCATTTTCAGGGATCAAATCAACATGAAGGCGGTCCAAGAAGATGAGGAGCTTCTGTGTATTGTATGGGCCAAGACTGGGGATGTGAGTGGCCACACCATTCTCCGATATGGCAGCACACATAGTTATATTGCCCCCTCGCTGGCCTGGGACATCCACCATGGCCCGGTGGCCAATAATATTACGGCCACGTCTTCGGCCCTTGGCCAGGTTGAAGCCAGCTTCATCCACAAACACGAGGATGTGATGGGTCTCGTTTCCTTCCAATGCCATTATTCTCTACAATAGCGTAAAAAAGAAAACATCAAATCAGTCATACAGAAGAGTCATACACTACAGTTACAGACAATTACATAGGAATGTTCTATGTTCTCCACAAGTTCAATATACTACTGGCCACTACTCCAGTGGTTCCAAACCTGGGGTACATGTACCCCTATGCAGAGGTACTACAGGGGGTATTTGACAGAAAGGGGAGGGGGGAAATCATCAATGACTAGACTTACTGAAATGTTACAGTAAAACCCACAGTATTAGATAGATTTACATGGGAGGCACTAATTGCAGCTCTTTGACCCCTTTTCTTATTGTATGTTATATTCTTCAAAATAAGGATTATAATGATAATTGCATCATACAGTAAGCTGCAGTTTTTAGGCGAAATGTTGAAGTCAGATAAATCAAATACTTCCATACCTGGATTACCTGGATACACAAATCAGGTAAAGTGGGTACTGAAGCCAAAAAAGTTTGGGAACCACTGCTTAATTGTAAAAATGTTATAATGATGGACAACCAGTAACTGACTTACATGTACATACTGGTACCGCAGCTCTTTCACTCTATCAGAGTTCCTCTCAAATGGTACCCTGTAAATTTGCTTCATTGTCATCTGATGCTTCTTCAATATCCGGTCTATTGTGGAGATGCTTATAGAGTTGACATTTTGGAATATGGCATTGTCTTGTAGGATTGCAGCGCGGATCTGTCTCAATGTGATGGCATTATTTGCCATCACCATGTTACAGATCTCTTGTTCTTGTTGTTCATTGAGAAGTTTTCCTCTGCCACCTGTGCAAGGTTGTCGTCCAATCCTAGATATAGAAGTCAAAGGACAACACTCCATTCGTAATGTATACCTTATGTATTCCTTACAGAATGAGTTACCTATGTAATTGTATTGTTGTTTTACTTACAGTAACTTTACCACAATTCTAATGCATCACTGCACAGTGACTGGAATACTACTGTAAACTGTATCATCAATACTGTAGAAAATAAACTATTCCATAGTTTATTTTCTCCAATGTTTTTCTTGTCATTTTTAGTATCATAACATCCCATTGAGGTAAGATATTACTGTAGGCCTATCACACACACACACTAAATGAATAGGTAAATATGTAAATAAATATATTTCTTGCTCTATGCACAGTGTCCTGTCCTATACAACATATAATTCCATCATTGACTGACTACATACCTTGTTTTCCCTGCGAAAGGTTTGGATGATGGAGGAGACTGTTGAGCGAGGCACATTAGGCTGCACTCGGCGACCTGCCTCCGCCATTGTGAGGCCATGGTTGATGACATGGTCTATAATTGTGGCCCGAATTTCATCCGGGACAGCATGGTGTCTTCGTGCTCCTCGGCCTCTTCCCCTATTCCACCACCACGCACCCTTACTCCTCCTCCTCCTCTTCTTCTTCTTCCTCTTCCTCGAGCAGGCAGTTGCCCTTGTTCATTTACTTGGCCAGGTGCCTCCATGTTCAGAAATTGTACTGGTCCTGCATGGTCAAGCTCTTTACATACATGTTTGGCAGCATTCACAGTCATGGACAGCACCTGTCAGGTAACTAAACATACTGTTTGATTGGTCATCTGAGATGTGTGAAACTCCTCCTTCGTTAGTCAAGTTCTAGTTTCACCTGACTGTCAATTGCTGTAATAAATTTATCAAATGTTTCAAGGGATTCATATATGGTATTCATGGTATTATGTTCTTGACTAATTTTGACAATTGAACAGACTATTGTGCATGTGATGACTTATACAATGAAATGACGCTGACACGTTTTGGAGCGAACAACCATTAGACTGAGAATCAACAATCAGTTTAGATCAACAAGATCTATTCACTTGGAAATTGTGCTAAATGTAGGCTACCTGTACTTAATCATTTGCAAAGATGTACTGAGACATTGAGACATGTACTTAGACATTTGAAATTTGATGAAATGAATGAGAAATTCAATTCTGTTGTGAACAATTGCCAAGTGGTTTGGAGGTTTGTCCATGTAGTTTTGAGAATGTAATTTCTGTTTCAAGAAATGAGCCAAACCAATGGAGAAAAACTGTAATGCCCATGATTTTGGAATGAGATGTTCGACGAGTGTATTTCCAATATGTTTAACATTGCTACTTAATGCTATGTAAGATGATATCTTTAATGATGTGTCATTATGTAGAAGTTGAAGGAACGGAACACTTCTCTGTTGTCGTGGAGATTGAGATAACGTCACAGTGGAAACAAACTAGTATCTGTTCTTACGTTCAGCTGTAACAGTTGGCCTATCAGACGTAAGGGACTGAAATATGGCAACATTCTTCACGTGTATTTCTATAAAACATCAATAGGATCCTAATTGGCTCATTAACCAAAGCTATAGGGATAATTAGGTAGGCTGACCCTTTTGTTTTCCCTGTTCATCCCCTCTAGGCTTAAAACAGATGTCTTGAGTTTTGGAAACACGCTCGTAAATAACGTTCCCTTCACAACATTACCGTCTCTTTTCCTTTACCTGGAAGGCTCAGAATCCTTTCCATAGTAAAACCCCAGCTAGCAGAAACTTCTGCCCAGGGTTCCCTGGAACATTGGGAGGGTGGGCCATACGCACGCACGCACACACACACACCCACACACACACACACACACACACACACACACACACACACACACACACACACACACCCTCTCTGCCAAAGGAAAAGAAAGGAGGGATTTTTATGACCTCATCAGATTTACGAGATGGAAATAAGGATGAAAGTGCTGCGCTGTACGTGTGTGTGTGTGTGTGTGTGTGTGTGTGTGTGTGTGTGTGTGTGTGTGTGTGTGTGTGTGTGTGTGTGTGTGTGTGTGTGTGTGTGTGTGTGTGTGTGTGTGTGTGTGTGTGCGTACACTCTGTCAACGCACTGTTTAGGGAGTTGTTTTGATGTTGGTGTGGATGTTCATAAAGACAGGAATCAAACAGTCATTACCACAGTATATTTCAGTTGGGACGTCAAGGCTGTTACCTTTCTTGTTTTTACTAGCAAACAACACATTACAGCTGGACTTTAGGAGACTGAGTTGGTTCTTTCTCAAAACTCTTATGACGATAGAGGTATTTCTAACATCAATCTGAACCATATTGTTTAGCTGTCAGTGGGTGCAAAATTAAAGTAGATCACAGTTCATCGTCCTAACCCTAATGTATTCCAATGCTTCAGACATTAGAGTAGATCACAGTTCATCGTCCTAACCCTAATGTATTCCAATGCTTCAGACATTAAAGTAGATCACAGTTCATCGTCCTAACCCTAATGTATTCCAATGCTTCAGACATTAAAGTAGATCACAGTTCATCGTCCTAACCCTAATGTATTCCAATGCTTCAGACATTAAAGTAGATCACAGTTCATCGTCCTAACCCTAATGTATTCCAATGCTTCAGACATTAAAGTAGATCACAGTTCATCATCCTAACCCTAATCTGTTCCAATGCTTCAGACATTAGAGTAGATCACAGTTCATCGTCCTAACCCTAATGTATTCCAATGCTTCAGACATTAAAGTAGATCACAGTTCATCATCCTAACCCTAATCTGTTCCAATGCTTCAGACATTAAAGTAGATCACAGTTCATCGTCCTAACCCTAATCTGTTCCAATGCTTCAGACAAAGCCTCTTTACATACAAGGTGAGTTCCAGCTAGAAAGATTATGCTAAGAACCACATATTACAGGATACTTATATTATGTTGATGTACAGGCATTGTGAAGAGCCCATACTCTTAGTATCTGGAGCTCATCCTCGGTATAGAAAGAAGTGTTTGAGATCAACTATATTGCGGTCAGACTGCACAAAACCCCTGATTTTCACTTTGCAACCCAAATAACTTTTCATTATGTGATAAAGATGAGAGATTGATCATGTGATGAAGATGAGAGATTGATCATGTGATGAAGCTGAACGATTCTGCCCCTCACCTTGCTCAAACTTATCCCCTTTAACACGCTGATGTTTTACCAGTGCCAGTGCAGATCACGTAGCCTGGTAAAAACCAGACTGAACAGGTAAAAACCAGACTGAGCAGCATTCACAACAACAACATCTGCAGCATACTTTACTGACTGTATCACAGGAGGTTGGTGGCACCTTAATTATTGGGGAGGACGGGCTCATGGTAATGGCTGGAGTGGAAGAGGTGGAATGGTATCAAATACATCAAACACATGGTTTGATGCCATTCCATTCGCTCCGTCCCAGACATTATTATGAGCCGTCCTCCATCAGCAGCTTCCACTGGTCTGTATTGTCTCTGTGGGGGAAATCTGTTGCGGTATCATGTACACGTTTAAGATGGCGTTAAAAAGGACAGGAACAATACATTCGATAGGCAACAAATTCACAACACAAATTCATAACAGTGAATGCGTTGTCTATTGATTGTAAAGTTTCTGTCCTTTTTAAATGTTCATTCAGTCTGTTTTAACGAGGCTACAGATCAGATACAGCACGTCCAGGAGACTCCATGTGAAGGTCAGCCCAACGACCCTTGACCCTGGCCTCTCTTGAACACACACCCCTCAGGCAGTAAAACACACAATGTGATTGGTTATATACATGTGTTGGCTCGACATTACCAATCTGCAGAGGAAGAGATCGCAGCAACAATCACACTAGTCCTCGTAGCATGAGAATTGCTGATATCTCCAGCCCTAACCAAGCTTTGGTCTCCCCAGTAAAACCATCATAATTGCTGATATCTCCAGCCCTAACCAAGCTTTGGTCTCCCCAGTAAAACCATCATAATTGTTGATATCTCCAGCCCTAACCAAGCTTTGGTCTCCCCAGTAAAACCATCATAATTGCTGATATCTCCAGCCCTAACCAAGCTTTGGTCTCCCCAGTAAAACCAGGCGAATTGCTGATATCTCCAGCCCTAACCAAGCTTTGGTCTCCCCAGTAAAACCAGGCGAATTGCTGATATCTCCAGCCCTAACCAAGCTTTGGTCTCCCCAGTAAAACCATCATAATTGCTGATATCTCCAGCCCTAACCAAGCTTTGGTCTCCCCAGTAAAACCAGGCGAATTGCTGATATCTCCAGCCCTAACTAAGCTTTGGTCTCCCCAGTAAAACCATCATAATTGCTGATATCTCCAGCCCTAACCAAGCTTCGGTCTCCCCAGTAAAACCAGGAGAATTGCACTGGGATTGTGAATAGAATTGTAAACGTCTTTTAGCGAATCTCCACAGGCACCCCTTTTCAGGATCTCTTTGTGTAGGTCTTCTAAACTCACATTCACATTGCTTCACCTCTCCCAGCCGATGCCAAAATCCATTTCAAATAGAACTGAATGGTTTGCATGTTGGAAGAGAATATGAGTAGTTGTGTTTCTTCACAGATAGTCACTATAGTTGTTGAACTCATCCGCAACAACACACAGCTACAGGCCCCGGAGACTCACGATCAGACGACGTGCCGGTGTCTCTCACAAACACACACAGACACGGACACGCGCACACACACACACACACACATACACACACACACGCACACACAGACACGTACACACTCGCACACACACGCACACACACACACACACACACACACAGACACGTACACATGCACACAAACACACACAGACACATACACACGTACACACGTACACACGTACACACGTACACACACACACACACACACACACACACACACACACACACACACACACACACACACACACACACACACACAGTGATGCCAGATAACGGTTAGGTTAGGCTATGGGTTCTGACTTGCCTTTTAGCATGGTTCTCCTTCAAGGCAGAACACGCCAGTAACGCTGTTTTGTTTATTGATATTGTTTGGTTGCGTTCTCCGTGGATGATGTAGTGTGTTTGTATTGTTAATGGAGGAATTCCCGCCAGACATAGTGTCAGGCATACCTCGACCGTCCACAGCACCTGCATGTTGGGGCCGGGGAGATTCCACATACACAAGCATTCACGCATACACACACACACAAAGACAAACATTTGCTCAGACCGTCTGTATCATGGCCAGGAAATGCAAACAGCCAGACAGGCTGGAATGACATCAGCACAATGAGAACTTCAGTATAAAGTACTCTGTGGCTATGTGTCTGAAACGGAACCCTAGTCCTACTCACTAAGGCTCTGGTCTAAAGTAGTGGACCATATAGGGAATAGGGTGCCATTCTCTGGTCTAAAGTAGTGGACCATATAGGGAATAGGGTGCCATTCTCTGGTCTAAAGTAGTGGACCATATAGGGAATAGGGTGCCATTCTCTGGTCTAAAGTAGTGGACCATATAGGGAATAGGGTGCCATTCTCTGGTCTAAAGTAGTGCACTATCTAGGGAATAGGGTGCCATTTGGGAAGCAACCCATGTAGTTAACTTCCAGCTTACAATAATAGAAAACAAAATATCTGGCATAGTTTGTACTTACAATATGACTTCAGCTAGTCATGTAATTTCCATTCCACAGTATACTATTCAATACGCTATTGTAGTTTTTATTCCATGCGATGCTCATTGTATCATCCTCCTCCACTGTTCCTCACTGAGGACTACCTGCCTGTGGGACTGATAACCATTCAAACGACTGATGAAAAGCTAGTGTCTGCTCTGCCCACTCAGACAGACAGATAGAGACAGATAGAGACAGACAGATAGAGACAGACAGACAGATAGAGACAGACAGATAGAGACAGACAGACAGACAGACAGATAGATAGATAGATAGAGACAGATAGAGACAGATAGAGACAGACAGATAGACAAAGACAGATAGATAGACAGATAAAGACAGACAGATAGAGACAGACATATAGAGACAGACAGATAGAGACAGAGAGATAGAGACCGGCAGATAGAGACAGATAGAGCCAGACAGACAGACAGATAGAGACAGACAGATAGAGACAGATAGAGACAGACAGATAGAGACAGATAGAGACAGACAGATAGACAGATAGACAGATAACGACCGACAGACAGATACAGACAGATAGAGACAGACAGACAGATAGAGACAGACAGACAGATAGATAGAGACAGACAGACAGATAGAGACAGATAGATAGAGACAGATAGATAGAGACAGATAGATAGATAGATAGATAGATAGATAGATAGATAGATAGATAGATAGATAGATAGATAGATAGATAGATAGATAGATAGATAGATAGATAGATAGATAGATAGATAGATAGATAGATAGATAGATAGATAGATAGATAGATAGATAGATAGATAGATAGATAGATAGATAGATAGATAGATAGATAGATAGATAGATAGATAACGACAGACAGACAGATACACACAGATAGAGACAGACAGACAGATAGAGACAGACAGACAGATAGAGACAGACAGACAGATAGAGACAGACAGACAGATATAGACAGAAAGACAGATAGAGACTAGTCATCAGCAAGGTGCATCAATGCATCATATAGTCTCAGAGAGAGAGAGAGAGAGAGAGGGAGAGGGAGAGGGAGAGAGAGAGAGAGAGAGAGAGAGAGAGAGAGAGAGAGAGAGAGAGAGAGAGAGAGAGAGAGGGGGAGAGGGAGAGAGAGAGAGAGAGAGAGAGAGAGAGAGAGAGAGAGGGAGAGGGAGAGAGAGAGAGAGAGAGAGAGAGAGGAGAGAAGAAAGAAGAAAGAGCGAGAGAGGGAGAGAGAGAGAGCAGGTAAAGATACAGTGGGGGAAAAAAGTATTTAGTCAGCCACCAATTGTGCAAGTTCTCCCACTTAAAAAGATGAGAGAGGCCTGTAATTTTTATCATAGGTACACGTCAACTATGACAGAAAAATTGAGAGAAAAAATTTCCAGAAAATCACATTGTAGGATTTTTAATGAATTTATTTTCAAATTATGGTGGAAAATAAGTATTTTGTCACCTACAAACAAGCAAGGTTTCTGGCTCTCACAGACCTGTAACTTCTTCTTTAAGAGGCTCCTCTGTCCTCCACTCGTTACCTGTATTAATGGCACCTGTTTGAACTTGTTATCAGTATAAAAGACACCTGTCCACAACCTCAAACAGTCACACTCCAAACTCCACTATGGCCAAGACCAAAGAGCTGTCAAAGGACACCAGAAACAAAATTGTAGACCTGCACCAGGCTGGGAAGACTGAATCTGCAATAGGTAAGCAGCTTGGTTTGAAGAAATCAACTGTGGGAGCAATTATTAGGAAATGGAAGACATACAAGACCACTGATAATCTCCCTCGATCTGGGGCTCCACACAAGATCTCACCCCGTGGGGTCAAAATGATCACAAGAACGGTGAGCAAAAATCCCAGAACCACACGGGGGACCTAGTGAATGACCTGCAGAGAGCTGGGACCAAAGTAACAAAGCCTACCATCAGTAACACACTACGCCGCCAGGGACTCAAATCCTGCAGTGCGAGACGTGTCCCCCTGCTTAAGCCAGTACATGTCCAGGCCCGTCTGAAGTTTGCTAGAGTGCATTTGGATGATCCAGAAGAGGATTGGGAGAATGTCATATGGTCAGATGAAACCAAAATATAACTTTTTGGTAAAAACTCAACTCGTCGTGTTTGGAGGACAAAGAATGCTGAGTTGCATCCAAAGAATACCATACCTACTGTGAAGCATGGGGGTGGAAACATCATGCTTTGGGGCTGTTTTTCTGCAAAGGGACCAGGACGACTGATCCGTGTAAAGGAAAGAATGAATGGGGCCATGTATCGTGAGATTTTGAGTGAAAACCTCCTTCCATCAGCAAGGGCATTGAAGATGAAACGTGGCTGGGTCTTTCAGCATGACAATGATCCCAAACACACCGCCCGGGCAACGAAGGAGTGGCTTCGTAAGAAGCATTTCAAGGTCCTGGAGTGGCCTAGCCAGTCTCCAGATCTCAACCCCATAGAACATCTTTGGAGGGAGTTGAAAGTCTGTGTTGCCCAGCGACAGCCCCAAAACATCACTGCTCTAGAGGAGATCTGCATGGAGGAATGGGCCAAAATACCAGCAACAGTGTGTGAAAACCTTGTGAAGACTTACAGAAAACGTTTGACCTGTGTCATTGCCAACAAAGGGTATATAACAAAGTATTGAGAAACTTTTGTTATTGACCAAATACTTATTTTCCTCCATAATTTGCAAATAAATTCATAAAAAATCCTACTATGTGATTTTCTGCAGGCCACCTTAGCCCGGACCCTAAAGGATATCGCCCTCAACCGCAGCCCCAACACCTCACACAGGAGCAACAGATCAACAGACACCCCGCCCAGACCAGCGAGACACTCTCCCAGACCTACACATAGAGGACCCCCGCCGAGAGGACCTACATCCAGACCACAGCACCACCAGCCACATCCACACCCCCACCCCCACCAATTAACACCCCCCCCCCCATGTCAACCATGCCCACACTCCATTTAGGCCCCATCAGATCAGACCTATGCCCCTCCTACCCACCCCATGCCCCCCACTCCCCCAAAGAGGGCCTCAACATGAAAGTCACACATATGCCCAGGCCGTGAGCAGGCAAACAGGCCCAACCCCCACTCTTACACTAGCCCAAGCCAATGGCATGTACCAGATGCTCAGCAGGCTCTGCTCACAATTACTGGCCTGAGGCCAAACCACACGACAAACAACATTAGACACTTTATGGAACACAAAGCCTTCACTATTTCATCCTGGAATATCCAAGGCCTGAGGTCATCTGCCTTTGGCCTAAAGAGCAGGAACCTGGAATTCACCAAAGAAATCGGAAATACAGACATTGTCATCCTACAAGAAACATGGCCCTGTGTAGCTCAGTTGGTAGAGCATTGCGCTTGCAACGCCAGGGTTGTGGGTTCAATTCCCACAGGGGGCCAGTATAAAGAAAATGTATGCACTAACTGTAAAGTCGCTCCGGATAAGAGCGTCTGCTAAATGACTACAATGTAAATGTATAGAGGAGATGGACCCACTGGTTGCCCTCTAGGTTACAGAGAGCTGGTATTCCCAAACTACCAGGTGTGAAACAGTGAAGGGACTCAGGGGGTATGCTAATTTGGTATAGAGCAGACCTAACTCACTCTATTTAATTAATCAAAACGGGAAAATTTTACATTTGGCTAGAAATTCAAAAGGAAATGGTCTCAACAGAGAAAAATGTCCTCCTATGTGCTACCTATATCCCCCCACTAGATTACATGTACTAGTCTGTGGCGACTGAAATGCCAGAACTGGACAAGAACCTGACACCCCCAGCACACAGGGGGACAAACACCTACATGGAGGTGACAGCATTCCCTCCCCCATGTGCCCCCCTAGGCACAACTACGACAACATAACCAACAAAAACGGGTCACAACTCCTGCAGCTCTGTCGCACACTGCGTATGTCCATAGTCAATGGTAGGATTCAAGGGGACTCTTATTGTAGGTACACCTATAGCTCATCTCTTGGCAGTAGTACTGTAGACTACTTTATCACTGACCTCAACCCAGAATCTCTCAGAGCATTCACAGTCAGCCCACTGACACCCCTATCAGACCACAGCAAAATCACAGTCTACTTGAACAGAGCAATACTCAATCATGAGGCATCAAAGCCAAAGGAACTGAATAATATTAAGAAATGCTATAGATGGAAGGAAAGTAGTGTCGAAACCTACCAAAAAACAATTAGGCAACAACAAATTCAATCCCTTTTAGACAACTTCCTGGACAAAACGTTTCACTGTAATAGTGAAGGTGTAAACTTGGCAGTAGAAAACCTAAACAGTATATTTGACCTCTCAGCTTCCCTATCAAATCTAAAAATCTCTAACAGAAAACTGAAGAAAAGTAACAACAGTGACAAATGGTTTGATGAAGAATGCAAAACCTTAAGAAAGAAATTGAGAAACCTATCCAACCAAAAACATAGAGACCCAGAAAACCTGAGCCTACGCCTATGGTGAATCATTAAAACAATACAGACATACACTACGGAAAAAGAAGGAACAGCATGTCAGAAATCAGCTCAATGTAATTGAAGAATTCATAGACTCTAACCACTTCTGGGAAAATTGGAAACACTAAACAAACAACAACACAAAGAGCTATCTATCCAAAACGGAGATGTATGGGTAAACCACTTCTCCAATCTTTTTGGCCCTATAACAAAGAACAAAGCAAAAAAATATACACGATCAAATGCAAATCTTAGAATCAGCTATTAAAGACTACCAGAAACCACTGGATTCTCCAATTACATTGAATGAACTACAGGACAAAATACAAACCCTCCAACTCAAAAAGGCCTGTGGTGTTGATGGTATCCTCAATGAAATGATAAAATATACAGACCACAAATTCCAATTGGCTATACTTAAACTCTTTAACATCATCCTTAGCTATGGCATCTACCCCAATATTTGGAACCAAGGACTGATCACCCCAATCCACAAAAGTGGAGACAAATTTGACCCCAATAACTACTGTGGGATATGCGTCAACAGCAACCTTGGGGAAATCCTCTGCATTATCATTAATAGCAGACTAGGCCTCCTGTAGCTCAGTTGGTAGAGCATGGTGCTTGCAACGTCAGGGTTGTGGGTTTGATTCCCACGGGGGGCCAGTATGAAAAATGTATGCACTCACTAACTGTAAGTCGCTCTGGATAAGAGCGTCTGCTAAATGACTAAAATGTAAATGTAGTTATTTTCCTTGGTGAAAACAATGTACTGAGCAAATGTCAAATTGGCTTTTTACCAAATTACCATACGACAGACCACGTATTCACCCTGCACACCCTAATTGACAAACAAATAAACCAAAACAAAGGCAAAGTCTTCTCATGCTTTGTTGATTTCAAAAAAGCTTTTGACTCAATTTGGCAGGAGGGTCTGCTATACAAATTGATGGAAAGTGGGGTTGGGGGAAAAACATACAACATTATAAAATCCATGTACACAAACAACAAGTGTGCAGTTAAAATTGGCAAAAAAACACACACATTTCTTTCCACAGGGCCGTGGGTTGAGACAGGGATGCAGTTTAAGCCCCACCCTCTTCAACATATCTATCAACGATTTGGCGAGGGCACTAGAACAGTCTGCAGCACCCGGCCTCACCCTACTAGAATCTGAAGTCAAATGTTTACTGTTTGCTGATGATCTGGTGCTTCTGTCCCCAACCAAGGAGGGCCTACAGCAGCACCTAGATCTTCTGCACAGATTCTGGGCCCTGACAGTAAATCTCAGTAAGACAAAAATAATGGTGTTCCAAAAAAGGTCCAGTTGTCAGGATCACAAATACAAATTCAATCAAGACACCGTTGCCCTAGAGCACACAAAAAACTATACATACCTCAGCCTAAACATCAGCGCCACAGGTAACTTCCAAAAAGCTGTGAACGATCTGAGAGACAAGGCAAGAAGGGCCTTCTATGCCATCAAAAGGAACATAAAATTTGACTTACCAATTAGGATTTGGCTAAAGATACTTTAATCAGTTATAGAACCCATTGCCCTTCATGGTTGTGAGGTCAGGGGTACGCTCACCAACCAAGAATTCACAAAATGGGACAAACACCAAACTGAGACTCTTCATGCAGATTTCTGCAAAACTATCCTCTGTGTACAACGAAAAACACCAAATAATGCATGCAGAGCAGAATTAGGCCGATACCCGCTAATTATCAAAATCTAGAAAAGAGACGTTAAATTCTATAACCACTTAAAAGGAAGCGATTCCCAAACCTTCCAAAACAAAGCCATCACCTACAAAGAGATGAACTTGGAGAAGAGGGTCCTAAGTAAGCTGGTCCTGGAGCTCTGTTCACAAACACAAACAGACCCCACAGAGCCCCAGGACAGCAACACAATTAGACCCAACCAAATCATGAGAAAACAAAAAGAGAATTACTTGACACATTGGAAAGAATTAACAAAACAACAGAGCAAACTATAATGCTATTTGGCCCTAAACAGAGAGTACACATTGGCAGAATACCTGACCACTGTGACTGACCCAAATTTAAGGAAAGCTTTGACTATGTACAGACTCAATGAGCATAGCCTTGCTATTGAGAAAGGCCGCCGTAGGCAGACCTGGCTCTCAAGAGAAGACAGGCTATGTGCACACTGCCCACAAAATGAGGTGGAAACTTAGCTGCACTTCCTAACTTCCTGCCAAATGTATGACCATATTAGAGACACATATTTCCCTCAGATTACAGAGATCCACAAAGAATTCAAAAACAAACCCAATTTTGATAAACTCCCGTATCTACTGGGTGAAATACCACAGTGTGCCATCACAGCAGCAAGATTTGTGACCTGTTGCCACGAAAAAAGGGCAACCAGTAAATAACAAACACCATTGTAAATACAACCCATATTTCTGTTTATTTATTTTCCCATTTGTACTTTAACTATTTGCACATTGTTACAGCACTGTATATATATATACATAATATGACATTTGAAATGTCTTTATTCTTTTGGAACTTCTGAGTGTAATGTTTACTCTTAATATTTATTGTTTATTTCACTTTTGTTTACTATCTACTTCACTTCTGTCACGCCCTGGCCTATAGAACTCTAGCTAGTTTGGTCAGGGTGTGAATATTCTAGGTTTGTATTTCTATGTTTGGCCGGGTGTGGTTCCCAATCAGAGGCAGCTGTCGCTCGTTGTCTCTGATTGGGGATCATACTTAGGCAGCCAGTTTTCCTGCCTGTGTTGTGGGATTTTGTTGTGTTCCTGTTTAGGCTTGTGTGTTAGCCCTTTGGACCGTCACGGTTAAGTTTGTTATTTTGGTTACTGTGTCGTGTGTTTATTAGTTAAATAAACATGTACGCCTTTCACGCTGCACCTTGGTCCGACCCGTTTCTTAACATACGTGACAACTTGCTTTGGCAATGTTAACATAAGTTTACCATGCCAATAAAGCCCTTAAATTGAAATGTAATTGAATTGAGAGAGAGGGGGGGAGAGAGAGAGATGTATTGCTACTGTGGGTGTGTGTGTGTGTGTGCATCTGTCCGTGGCTGTAAGTGTGTATATAGTATAGACCTCAGTGTGTGGTGGGGTGGTGTCTAGATGTATTTTACTGTAAGTGTTCTCCATCTCAAGCCATTTGTTTTCCCATAAGGAGTGATTTATCCCACAGCAGCGCTTCAATCAGGACTAATGTACATTGGGATCAGACCTCTACCCTCTCATCCACCTCCCCTCCCCTCACCCCTCTTCTTATGAACAGCACTACCCTTGCTCCCTCCATCCTCACTCCCACTCACCCCCTC
>NC_059209.1:34616573-34661573 GCF_020615455.1 Coregonus clupeaformis | reverse complement strand
TAACCTTGCGCAATACCCTAGATGCAGTTGCACCCCTAAAAACGAAAAACATTTGTCATAAGAAACTAGCTCCCTGGTATACAGAAAATACCCGAGCTTTGAAGCAAGCTTCCAGGAAATTGGAACGGAAATGGCGCCACACCAAACTGGAAGTCTTCCGACTAGCTTGGAAAGACAGTACCGTGCAGTACCGAAGAGCCCTCACTGCTGCTCGATCATCCTACTTTTCCAAATTAATCGAGGAAAATAAGAACAATCCAAAATTTCTTTTTGATACTGTTGCAAAGCTAACTAAAAAGCAGCATTCCCCAAGAGAGGATGGTTTTCACTTCAGCAGTGATAAATTCATGAACTTCTTTGAGGAAAAGATCATGACCATTAGAAAGCAAATTACGGACTCCTCTTTGAATCTGCGTATTCCTCCAGGGCTTAGCTGTCCTGGATCTGCACAGCTCTGCGAGGGCCTGGGATCGGGAGAGACACTTAAGTGTTTTAGTACTATATCTCTTGACACAATGATGAAAATAATCATGGCCTCTAAGGAGTTTAAAAGTAAAAAGTTATTATTATTATTATATTAATTATTATTATAATTATTAATTATTATTATTATTACTCTAAACCTTCAAGCTGCATACTGGATCCTATTCCTACTAAACTGCTGAAGGAGCTGCTTCCTGTGCTTGGCCCTCCTATGTTGAACATAATAAACAGCTCTCTATCCACCGGATGTGTACCAAACTCACTAAAAGTGGCAGTGATAAAGCCTCTCTTGAAAAAGCCAAACCTTGACCCGGAAAATATAAAAAACTATCGGCCTATATCGAATCTTCCATTCCTCTCAAAAATTTTAGAAAAAGCTGTTGCGCAGCAACTCACTGCCTTTCTGAAGACAAACAATGTATACGAAATGCTTCAGTCTGGTTTTAGACCCCATCATAGCACTGAGACTGCACTTGTGAAGGTGGTAAATGACCTTTTAATGGCGTCAGACCGAGGCTCTGCATCTGTCCTCGTGCTACTAGACCTTAGTGCTGCCTTTGACACCATCGATCACCACATTCTTTTGGAGAGACTGGAAACCCAAATTGGTCTACACGGACAAGTTCTGGCCTGGTTTAGATCCTACCTGTCGGAAAGATATCAGTTTGTCTCTGTGAATGGTCTGTCCTCCGACAAATCAACTGTACATTTCGGTGTTCCTCAAGGTTCCGTTTTAGGACCACTATTGTTTTCACTATATATTTTACCTCTTGGGGATGTTATTCGAAAACATAATGTTAACTTTCACTGCTATGCGGATGACACACAGCTGTACATTTCAATGAAGCATGGTGAAGCCCCAAAATTGCCTTCGCTAGAAGCCTGTGTTTCAGACATAAGGAAGTGGATGGCTGAAAACTTTTTACTTTTAAACTCGGACAAAACAGAGATGCTTGTTCTAGGTCCCAAGAAACAAAGAGATCTTCTGTTAAATCTGACAATTCATCTTGATGGTTGTAAAGTCGTCTCAAATAAAACTGTGAAGGACCTAGGCGTTACTCTTGACCCTGATCTCTCTTTTGACGAACATATCAAGACTGTTTCAAGGACAGCTTTTTTCCATCTACGTAACATTGCAAAAATCAGAAATTTTCTGTCCAAAAATGATGCAGAAAAATTAATCCATGCATTTGTTACTTCTAGATTAGACTACTGCAATGCTCTATTTTCCGGCTACCGGATAAAGCACTAAATAAACTTCAGTTAGTGCTAAATACGGCTGCTAGAATCCTGACTAGAACCAAGAAATTTGATCATATTACTCCAGTGCTAGCTTCCCTACACTGGCTTCCTGTTAAGGCAAGGGCTGATTTCAAGGTTTTACTGTTAACCTATAAAGCGTTACATGGGCTTGCTCCTACCTATCTTTCCGAGTTGGTCCTGCCGTACATACCAATACGTACGCTACGGTCACAAGACGCAGGCCTCCTAATTGTCCCTAGAATTTCTAAGCAAACAGCGGTAGGCAGGGCTTTCTCCTATAGATCTCCATTTTTATGGAACAGTCTGCCTACCCATGTGAAAGACGCAGACTCGGTCTCAACCTTTAAGTCTTTACTGAAGACTTATCTCTTCAGTAGGTCATATGATTGAGTGTAGTCTGGCCCAGGAGTGTGAAGGTGAACGGAAAGGCTGGAGCAACGAACAGCCCTTGCTGTCTCTGCCGGGCCGGTTCCCCTCTCCACTGGGGTTCTCTGCCTCTAACCCTGTTGCAGGGGCTGAGTCACTGGCTTGCTGGTGCTCTTTCATGCCGTCCCTGGGAGGGGTGCGTCACTTGAGTGGGTTGAGTTACTGACGTGATCTTCCTGTCTGGGTTGGCGCCCCCCTTGGTTTGTGCTGTGGTGGAGACCTCTGTGGGCTATACTCGGCCTTGTCTCAGGATTGTAAGTTGGTGGTTGGGGATATCCCTCTAGTGGTGCGGGGGCTGTGCTTTGGCGGAGTGGGTGGGGTTATATCCTTCCTGTTTGGCCCTGTCCGGGGTTTCTTCGGATGGGGCCACAGTGTCTCCGGACCGCTCCTGTCTCAGCCTCCAGTATTTATGCTGCAGTAGTTTATGTGTCGGGGGCTGGGGTTAGTTGGTTATACCTGGAGTACTTCTCCTGTCTTATCCAGTGTCCTGTGTGAATTTAAGTATGCTCTCTCTAATTCTCTCGTTCTCTCTTTCTCTCTGAGAACCTGAGCCCTAGGACCATACGTCAGGACTACCGGGCATGATGACACCTTGCTGTCCCCAGTCCGCCTGGCCTTGCTGCTATTCCAGTTTCAACTGTTCTGCCTGCGGCTACGAAACCCCTACCTGTCCCAGACCTGCTGTTTTCAACTCTAAATGATCGGCTATGAAAAGCCAACTGAGAGACCTGAGCCCTAGGACCATACGTCGGGACTACCGGCCGTGGTGACTCCTTGCTGTCCCCAGTCCGCCTGGCCTTGCTGCTATTCCAGTTTAAACTGTTCTGCCTGCGGTTATGGAACCCCTACCTGTCCCAGACCTGCTGTTTTAAACTCTAATGATCGGCTATGAAAAGCCAACTGAGATTTATTCCTGATTATTATTTGACCATGCTTGTCACTTATGAACATTTTTGAACATCTTGGCATGGTTCTGTTATAATCTCCACCCGGCACAGCCAGAAGAGGACTGGCCACCCCTCATAGCCTGGTTCCTCTCTAGGTTTCTTCCTAGGTTTTGCCTTTCTAGGGAGTTTTTCCTAGCCACCGTGCTTCTACACCTGCATTATTAGCTGTTTGGGGTTTTAGGCTGGGTTTCTGTACAGCACTTCGAGATATTAGCTGATGTAAGAAGGGCTATATAAAATAAAATTGATTGATTGATTGATTGTTAGAACTCAGTCCAGATGCTGCTCATGTGTTGTTAGAACTCAGTCCAGATGCTGCTCATGTGTTGTTAGAACTCAGTCCAGATGCTGCTCATGTGTTGTTAGAACTCAGTCCAGATGCTGCTCATGTGTTGTTAGAACTCAGTCCAGATGTGGTGGGTGAAGGTGACGGTGACGCAGAGACACTGGGGCCAGGTTCAATCAATTGTCGCTGAGGTTCACTGCGTTTCAAAACCATGGATCCTTTACCTCTCTTTTGATGTCTCACCCTCTCACCCTCTCACCCTGACAGAACAGACAGATAATAGATAACAGATCAGTCTGGATGTAAAATGTAAAATGTAAATGTAGATAGTTGGATTAATAAATAAAAACTAGAACAAGCTTTGTCCACAGGAAGAGGATTCGAGAGGTGAGGTTGTCATGAAGATTGCCCAATATTTTGGAATGGAATCAGGCCAGGTAACAAGTACACACACACACACACTCACACACATACACACTTTAACACAGAGGCGGCAGATAGCCTAGCAGTTACTGAAAGATCTCTCTATGAGCACTTCAGCGCTTAACCCCAATTTCTCCAGGGTCGCCAAAAATGGCTGACTCTGGCCGTGACCCCACTCTCTGAGGGAGTCTCAGAGGGAGTTGGGATATGCAACAACAACAAAAAACATTCCCAATTCACACATGCCCATAATACACACCTGTGTGAAATAAGGCAAATATAAGCACCCACCTAATATTAATAATAATAATAATACTTTTTATTATTATTATTATTATTATTATTATTATTATTATTATTATTATTATACATACGTGGATTCCCCTCTTTGATGATCAAAGTTGTCTGTAGAACAGTAAATAATGTAAATAATAAATAGATCAGCAGCACACCATAAGATGGGGTTTCTGTCCCAAATGGCACCCTATTACCTATATAGTGCACTACTTTTGACCAGATCCCTACGGTCCCCTGATCAAAAATAGTGCACTATATAGGGAATAGGGTGTCATTTGGGACTCGATCCAGAAGATGCTCTGAACTGGATTCACATTGCTATGTGCTGATGGACAGAATACAAGCAGTTGAAGGGCCAATCAACAGTTGAAAACAATTACAAAGTGCGGACCCCACCTCTGTTTTGGTAAACAGCTGAGGCATGGGGCTGGAGAAAGGTAACCTCTCTCGAATTCATAGACAGAGCTATGGATGCAAAGACTGCCCATCCATGATATCAAAATTATAGTTTTAATCCATGTTTTGAAGCTATATAGTGTTTGTTTACATTTACAATGTTTACAAACATTGGAGTAAAACAAGCTTATATTTTGGGTTCTGATGGAGTACGACAGTTGAACTAAGCGTATGACCATTTATAACTTATATTCTTCAAAAATCAATAGGTACAGATCATTGATTTATAAGTTTGCCCATTTAACTCCACTACTATTCCCTACACAGTTCACTACTATTAACCAGATCCTTATGAGCCCTGGTCAAAAGTAGTGAACTATATAGGGAACAGCCATTGCAAATAGAATGTAAAACATAGTCCATGGAACATATTTAGTGTAGTGATCATTTCAGAGAATGAACATATAACATGCTAATAAGCACACTACATGTTCGGTTTACAAGCACATTCATTCAACCCAATGGAAGCTTTTAAGTCTACATGTATACAGTGCATTGGGAAAGTATTCAGACCCCTTGACTTTTTCCACATTTTGTTACGTTACAGCCTTATTCTAAAATTGATTAAAAAAAGTAAAACAAATCTCATCAATCTACACACAATACCCCATAATGACAAAGCAAAAACAGGTTTTTAGAAAATTTTGCAAATGTAGAAAAAACATACATCTGAAATACCTTATTTACATATTTACAGCAAAAACCTAGCCATGAGGTCGAGACAGGATTGTGTCGAGGCACAAATCTGGGGAAGGGTACCAAAAAATTTCTGCAGCATTGAAGGTCTCCAAGAACACAGTGGCATCCATCATCCTTAAATGGAAGAAGTTTGCAACCACCAACACTCTTCCTAGAGCTGGCCTCCCGGCCAAACTGAGCAATCGGGGGAGAAGGGCCTTGGTCAGGGAGGTGACCAAGAACCCAATGACAACTCTGACAGCACTCCAGAGATCCTCTGTGGAGATGGGAGAACCTTCCAGAAGGACAACCATCTCTGCAGCACACCACCAATCAGGCCTTTATGGTAGAGTGGCCAGACAGAAGCCACTCCTCAGTAAAAGGCACATGACAGCCCACTTCAAGTTTGCCAAAAGGCACCTAAAGACTCTTAGACCATGAGAAACAAGATTCTCTGGTCTGATGAAACCAAGATTGAACTCTTTGGCCTGAATGCCAAGCATCACGTCTGGAGGAAACCTGGCACCATCCCTACAGTGAAGTATGGTGGTGGCAGCATCATGCTGTGGGGATGTTTTTCAGCAGCAGGGACTGGGAGACTAGTCAGGATCGAGGGAAAGATGAACGGAGCAAAGTACAGAGACATCCTTGATGAAAACCTGCTCCAGAGCGCTCAGGACCTCAGACTGGGGCGAAGGTTTACCTTCCAACAGGACAATGACCCTAATCACACAGCCAAGACAACGCAGGAGGGGCTTCGGAACAAGTCTCTGAATGTCCTTGAGTGGCCCAACCAGAGCCTGGACTTGAACCCAATCTATCATCTCTGGAGAGACCTGAAAATAGCTGTTTAGCGACGCTCCCCATCCAACCTGACAGAGCTTGAGAGGATCTGCAGAGAAGAATGGGAGAAACTCCCCAAATACAGGTGTGCCAAGCTTGTAGCGTCATACACAAGAAGACTCAAGGCTGTAATCACTGGCAAAGGTGCTTCAACAAAGTACTGAGTAAAGGGTCTGAATACTTATGTAAATTTGATTTTTTTTTTTATGTGCAGAAATGTCTAAAAACCTGTTTTTGCTTTGTCATTGTGGGGTATTGTGTGTAGAATGATAAGGGGGGGGAAAACGATTGAATCCATTTTAGAATAAGGCTGTAACGTAACAAAATGTGGAAAAAGTCAAGGGGTCTGAAAACTTTCCGAATGGACTGTATGTGTGCAGGCTTGTGTATGCGTGGGTGTGTGTGTAATGTGTATGCGTGTGTGTGTGTGTGTGTAATGTGTGTGTGTGTGTGTGTGTGTGTGTGTGTGTGTGTGTGTAATGTGTGTGTGTGTGTGTTGCTGTGCGAGGTAATATTATTATCTTACTCGACCAGCTCCTTCATGCTGTAGCCCCAAGTCTGGTCTCAATGGAAGTCATCCTGACTGACTGTTGTGTTGAACCTAGTAATTGTCTACAACCATTCTAGCTCAGCATTCTTGGTTTTAAAATGTGGAGGTTATTTAGAGGGGTTTTGGTTAAAAGAAACTGCATCCAGTCTCATCATTGATGACCTTTCAACTTCCTCCTGTTTGAATGTACCGTATGATACACCCTCCCACCTTATGGATTCTGAAAGCTTGATATTTTGGCTCCTCCTCTTTCTTGTGAATCATCTGTACGTCCCTGGCAGGGTGGTTTATCTCCAACACTGGACAGGCTGAAGCTGGAATGTGTGTAGTGGCCTGGAACAATGTGGAGGCAAAAGACTGATTACGCATTTTGACTTTGATTCTTTTTCAAATATGGTTACCGTTAAAAAACTTATTTTTTAATTTATCTGAAATTAAAAGGCTTCAATGAGATAAAGAAGCATACAGAGAAATGGATTGATATCAAATGACATTGGGACAAGTACAGCTTATTACAGAGTTTATTACAGTGCTTATTATAGAGCTTATTACAAAGCTTATTACAGAGATTATTACAGTGCTTATTGTAGAGTTTATTATAGAGCTTATTACACAGCTTATTACACAGCTTATTACACAGCTTATTACAGTGCTTATTACAGAGCTTATTACAGAGCTTATTACAGAGCTTATTACAGCGCTTATTACACAGCATATAAGCTTATTACACAGCTTATTACACAGCTTATTACACAGCTTATTACAGAGATTATTAAAGTGCTTATTGTAGAGTTTATTATAGAGCTTATTACAGTGCTTATTACACAGCTTATTACACAGTTTATAAGCTTATTACACAGCTTATTACAGAGCTTATTACACAGCTTATTACAGAGCTTATTACAGTGATTATTACAGTGCTTATTACAGAGCTTATTACAGCGCTTATTACACAGTTTATTACAAAGCTTATTACAGAGATTATTATAGTGCTTATTGTAGAGTTTATTATAGAGCTTATTACAGTGCTTATTACACATCTTATTACACATCTTATTACACAGCTTGTTAAACAGCTTATTACACAGCTTATTACACAGCTTATTACAGAGTTTATTACACAGTTTATTACAGAGCTTATTACAGAGATTATTACACAGCTTATTACACAGCTTATTACAGAGCTTATTACAGTGCTTATTACACAGCTTATTACACAGCTTATTACACAGCTTATTACACAGCTTATTACAGAGCTTATTACAGAGCTTATTACACAGCTTATTACATAGTTTATTACACAGCTTATTACAGAGTTGATTACAGAGATTATTACACAGCTTATTACACAGCTTATTACAGTGCTTATTACACAGCTTATTACACAGCTTATTACACAGTTTATTACACAGCTTATTACAGAGCTTATTACAGTGCTTATTACAGTGCTTATTACAGAGCTTATTACAGAGCTTATTGCAGAGCTTATTACAGCGCTTATTACACAGCTTATAAGCTTATTACACAGCTTATTACAAAGCTTATTACAGAGATTATTACAGTGCTTATTGTAGAGTTTATTATAGAGCTTATTACAGTGCTTATTACACATCTTATTACACATCATTACAAAGCTCATTACAGAGATTATTATAGTGCTTATTGTAGAGTTTATTATAGAGCTTATTACAGTGCTTATTACACATCTTATTACACAGTTTATTACACATCTTATTACACAGCTTGTTACACAGCTTATTACACAGCTTATTACCCAGCTTATTACAGAGCTTATTACACAGTTTATTGCAGATCTTATTACAGAGATTATTACACAGTTTATTACACAGCTTATTACAGAGCTAGAAGGATTACTTTATCCTATCCCAGGTATTCCTTAAAGAGGTGGGGTTTCAAATGTCTCCGGAAGGTGGTGAGTGACTCCGCTGTCCTGGCGTCGTGAGGGAGCTTGTTCCACCATTGGGGTGCCAGAGCAGCAAACAGTTTTGACTGGGCTGAGCGGGAACTATGCTTCCGCAGAGGAAGGGGAGCCAGCAGGCCAGAGGTGGTTGAACGCAATGCCCTCGTTTGGGTGTAGGGACTGATCAGAGCCTGAAGGTACGGAGGTGCCGTTCCCCTCACAGCTCCATAGGCAAGCACCATGGTCTTGTAACAGATGCGAGCTTCAACTGGAAGCCAGTGGAGTGTGCAGAGGAGCGGGGTGACGTGAGAGAACTTGGGAAGGTTGAACACTAGACGGGCTGCGGCATTCTGGATGAGTTGTAGGGGTTTAATGGCACAGGCAGGGAGCCCAGCCAACAGCGAGTTGCAGTAATCCAGACGGGAGATGACAAGTGCCTGGATTAGGACCTGTGCCGCTTCCTGTGTAAGGCAGGGTCGTACTCTCTGAATGTTGTAGAGCATGAACCTACAGGATCGGGTCACCGCCTTGATGTTAGCGGAGAACGACAGGGTGTTGTCCAGGGTCACGCCAAGGCTCTTCGCACTCTGGGAGGAGGACACAACGGAGTTGTCAACCATGATGGCGAGATCATGGAACAGGCAGTCCTTCCCCGGGAGGAAGAGCAGCTCTGTCTTGCCAAGGTTCAGCTTGAGGTGGTGATCCGTCATCCATACTGATATGTCTGCCAGACATGCAGAGATGCGATTCGCCACCTGGTTATCAGAAGGGGGAAAGGAGAAGATTAGTTGTGTATCGTCAGCGTAGCAATGATAGGAGAGGCCATGTGAGGATATGACAGAGCCAAGTGATTTGGTGTATAGCGAGAATAGGAGAGGGCCTAGAACTGAGCCCTGGGGGACACCAGTGGTGAGAGCACGTGGTGCGGAGACAGCTTCTTGCCACGCCACTTGGTAGGAGCGACCGGTCAGGTAGGACGCAATCCAAGAGTGAGCCGCGCCAGAGATGCCCAGCTCGGAGAGGGTGGAGAGGAGGATCTGATGGTTCACAGTATCAAAGGCAGCAGACAGGTCTAGAAGGACAAGAGCAGAGGAGAGAGAGTTAGCTTTAGCAGTGCGGAGAGCCTGACACAGAGAAGAGCAGTCTCAGTTGAATGACCAGTCTTGAAACCTGACTGGTTTGGATCAAGAAGGTCATTCTGAGAGAGATAGCAAGAGAGTTGGCTAAAGACGGCACGCTCAATAGTTTTGGAAAGAAAAGAAAGAAGGGATACTGGTCTGTAGTTGTTGACATCAGAGGGATCGAGTGTTGGTTTTTTGAGAAGGGGTGCAACTCTCGCTCTCTTGAAGACGGAAGGGACATAGCAAGCGGTCAAGGATGAGTTGATCAGCGAGGTGAGGTAGGGGAGAAGGTCACCGGAGATGGTCTGGAGAAGAGAGGAGGGGATAGGGTCAAGCGGGCAGGTTGTTGGGCGGCCTGCAGTCACAAGTCGCAAGATTTTATCTGGAGAGAGAGGGGAGAAAGAAGTCAAAGCATAGGGTAGGGCAGTGTGAGCAGGACCAGCAGTGTCGTTTGACTTAACAAACGAGGATCGGATGTCGTCAACCTTCTTTTCAAAGTGGTTGACGAAGTCATCCACAGAGAGGGAGGGGGGAGGATTCAGCAGGGAGGAGAATGTGGCAAAGAGCTTCCCTAGGGTTAGAGGCAGATGCTTGGAATTTAGAGTGGTAGAAAGTGGCCTTAGCAGCAGAAACAGATGAAGAAAATGTAGAGAGGAGGGAGTGAAAAGATGCCAGGTCCGCAGGGAGTCTAGTTTTCTTCCATTTCCGCTCAGCTGCCCGGAGCTCTGTTCTGTGAGCTCGCAATGAGTCATCAAGCCACGGAGCTGGAGGGGAGGACCGAGCCGGCCGGGAGGATAGGGAACATAGAGAGTCAAAGGATGCAGAAAGGGAGGAGAGGAGGGTTGAGGAGGCAGAATCAGGAGATTGGAGGGAGAAGGATTGAGCAGAGGGAAGAGATGATAGGATGGAAGAGGAGAGAGTAGCGGGAGAGAGAGAGCGAAGGTTGCGGCGGCGCATTATCATCTGTGTAGGGGCAGAGTGAGTAGTGTTGGAGGAGAGCGAGAGAGAAATGGATACAAAGTAGTGGTCGGAGACATGGAGGGGAGTTGCAGTGAGATTAGTAGAAGAGCAGCATCTAGTAAAGATGAGGTCAAGCGTATTGCCTGCCTTGTGAGTAGGGGGGGACGGTGAGAGGGTGAGGTCAAAAGAGGAGAGGAGTGGAAAGAAGGAGGCAGAGAGAAATGAGTCAAATGTAGACGTAGGGAGGTTGAAATCCCCCAAAACTGTGAGGGGTGAGCCATCCTCAGGAAAGGACCTTATCAAGGCGTCAAGCTCATTGATGAACTCTCCAAGGGAACCTGGAGGGCGATAGATGACAAGGATATTAAGCTTAAATGGGCTAGTGACTGTGACAGCATGGAATTCAAATGAGGAGATAAACATATGGCTTAGGGGAAAAATTGAGAATGTCCACTTGGGAGAGATGAGGATTCCTGTGCCACCACCCCGCTGACCAGATGCTCTCGGGGTATGCAAGAACACATGGTCAGACGAGGAGAGAGCAGTAGGAGTAGCAGTGTTTTCAGTGGTAATCCATGTTTCCGTCAGCGCCAAGAAGTCGAGGGACTGGAGGGTAGCATAGGCTGGGATGAACTCTGCCTTGTTGGCAGCAGAACGGCAGTTCCAGAGGCTGCCTGAGACCTGGAACTCCAGGTGGGTGGTGCGTGCAGGGACCACCAGGTTAGAGAGGCAGCAGCCACGCGGTGTGAGGCGTTTGTGTAGCCTGTGCGGAGAGGAGAGAACAGGGATAGGCAGAGGCATAGTTGACAGGCTGCAGCAAATGGCTACAATAATGCAGAGGAGATCGGAATGAAATGAACTAAACATCTGGGAAAGGAGAGAGCGGGGCCTCCTCACCACAACTCCCAAATATAACTCTCCCAACTTCCACCTCAGAAACTATAATTGTTTCACTGAAACACCCGAATATAACTCTCCCAACTTCCACTTTAGAAATTATAATTGTTGTAAAGTACAGCGGTTCAATGTTTCTAGGAATAGACTCTAACTTACTTTATTCAGCTAGCTAACTTGGTACAGTATTCCATGAAAACCGCCCAGGGCACCGTATCCTATGACGCCATAGCTAACTAGCATGCTAGCATCCAATAACACACGGTTTAGCACCAATACTTGGTTACAACAAACTACCAATAGTGTGTTAACACACTAAACAGATAATTCGTGTCCGTGTCTAGTTCCTTTCATAACGCGGCAATAATTAAACGTTGGCTAGCTAGCGCAAAGTCAGTCATGCTAGCTACACAAGTGGACTACACATCTCGAATGTTCAGAAAGGGAAGCTTTATGTTGCAAAATTCTCATTGACTAAAATTATATTGTATTTAGCTGCTACAGTACTGCTAGCTGGTAGTGTTGGCTAGCTAGCAATGGCTGTGGTGTTGACTTTGTTTGAAAAAACGGCGTCGCTGCGAACGAATGTAGCTGGCTAAAATGATATTGTATTTAGTTGCTACAGTACTGCTAGCTGGTAGTGTTGGCTAGCTAGCAATGGCTGCTGTGTTGACTTTGTTTGAAAAACGGCGTCGCTGCGAACGAATGTAGCTGGCTAAAATTATATTGTATTTAGTTGCTACAGTACTGCTAGCTGGTAGCGTTGGCTAGCTAGCAATGGCTGCGGTGTTGACTTTGTTTGAAAAACGGCGTCGCTGCGAACGAATGTAGCTGGCTAAAAGGATATTGTATTTAGTTGCTACAGTACTGCTAGCTGGTAGTGTTGGCTAGCTAGCAATGGCTGCGGTGTTGACTTTGTTTGAAAAACGGCGTCGCTGCGAACGAATGTAGCTGGCTAGCTAACCTCGATAGTTTCTCTATACTACACCTTTATCTTTGATACAAATACAACTATGTAGCTAGCTAACATTACACTAATCAAATCGTTCCATCTTATTACACAGCTTGTTACACAGCTTATTACACAGCTTATTACAGCTTATTACACAGTTTATTACAGAGCTTATTACACCGTTTATTACAGAGTTTATTACAGAGATTATTACACAGCTTATTACACAGCTTATTACAGTGCTTATTACAGCACGTATTACACAGCTTATAAGCTTATTACACAGCTTATTACAAAGCTTATTACAGAGATTATTACAGTGCTTATTGTAGAGTTTATTATAGAGTTTATTACAGTGCTTATTACACAGCTTATTACACAGTTTATTTCAGAGCTTATTACACAGTTTATTACAGAGCTTATTGCAGAGCTTATTACAGAGCTTATTACATAGCTTATTACACATCTTATTACACAGCTTGTTACACAGCTTATTACACAGCTTATTACACAGCTTATTACAGTGCTTATTACACATCTTATTACACAGATTATTACACAGCTTATTACACAGCTTATTACAGAGCGTATTACAGTGCTTATTACAGTGTTTATTACAGAGCTTATTACAGCGCTTATTACACAGCGTATAAGCTTATTACACAGCTTACTACACAGCTTATTACAGAGCTAATTACAGAGCTTATTACAGAGCTTATTACAGAGCTTATTACAGTGCTTATTACAGATTTTATTACAGTGCTTATTACAGTGCTTATTACAGAGCTTATTATAGAGCTTATTACAGAGATTATTACAGAGATTATTACAGAGATTATTACAGCGCTTATTACAGTGCTTATTATAGAGCTTATTTCAGAGCTTATTACAGAGCTTATTACAGTGCTTATTACAGAGATTATTACAGTACTTGATTAAACTAAAGTGAATTGAATAGAATGTGAAAAGAAATATGCTATTTATACAACCTACTGTAGCTTCCCACCCTACTTTACAAATATACAACAATGTAGAACGTCTTCCGTGTGGAATGAATGAATGAATGAACTGGACTGCTTGTGTGTGAGACAACCACAATCCACCAGTAGCCTCTTTCATGAAACATTAAGCTCACTCTCTCTATCCTGGAATAAAGGCTGCCTTGGCCCTATATGACAGATACAGCGGCAGACAAGGCCACACTATCAGAACCAATACAATAGAATGGGTCTGGGTCTGGGAACAGGTCAATCATCTAGGTCTGGGTCTGGGATGAGGTCAATCATCTGGGTCTGTGTCTGGGAACAGGTCAATCATCTGGGTCTGGGTCTGGGAACAGGTCAATCATCTGGGTCTGGGTCTGGGAACAGGTCAATCATCTGGGTCTGGGTCTGGGAACAGGTCAATCATCTGGGTCTGGGTCTGGGAACAGGTCAATCATCTGGGTCTGGGTCTGGGAACAGGTCAATCATCTGGGTCTGGGTCTGGGAACAGGTCAATCATCTGGGTCTGGGTCTGGGAACAGGTCAATCATCTGGGTCTGGGTCTGGGAACAGGTCAATCATCTGGGTAAACATCATCTCACACCACCAGCCCCACAGCCTCCATTAGGATTGCATTAAGCCCCCTCACCCCACTCTCTCATCCCATCTACCTAGAGCCTTGGCTACAGACACATCAAATGGAATTACTGTAACAAAGAGAATATCAGATGTGTCTTGGTGGTGAATCAGGATAACTCTTCGTTGCTTGGTATACATTATAGTAGACTCCCAAAGCAATTTACTTTTAATTTTCTGGTTTTGTTGTGGCATTATTGCAGTGGGGGACCCCTTTCAAAGCGACACCGTTCAGGGTTCCTGCCTGGCTGCTAGTAAATGAGATTTCCGTAGATCTGAGCTGCTCTGTGCTGCTGGAAGGACGCAGCTTTTTATTGGGCTTTCATAGAGAGCAACAGTAATGGCGTCTTTTTGTAGGCACTAACTCAGCCGTGGTTCGTTGGGCAAAGCCTATGGGAAAATGAATGGAGTTTTTGTAAGGTTTTTGGATTGAAACCGAAAATGAGGTCTATGGTAAACACATGCTTAGGAGATCTTATACGTTAATGTAACTTTTTGTGAATTTTTAAGCATTTATGTAATCAAAAACGCACATAATGTAACGATCCCGGCGGTCTGAGTCGGGTCCTGTCTGGTGACGAGTGTTTCTGGTCGTAGCTCCTGTTTCCCGAGGGTTCGGGAACGCTCCGGGGAGCGCGCTTGTTCCGCACCTGCTTCCCATCAGCAATCGGCACACCTGGGCCTAATCATCACCCTTCTTAGGGTCTGGCCCAACATCCAGTTCCTGCCGGATCGTTAGCCATGAACAGTATGTTTTGCCGGCGTATCAGCCTCAGTACTAGAGTTAGTTTTGTTGTTTTGTTGCACCCTGTTGACCTGCCTGGTACTTACCTCCGTTTTTGTTCTCCCCACAGTCACTCGTCCGGAACCTCTACCCAACCTCTGCCTGATGGTCGGCGGCTGCCGAGCCATCATCGGATCAACCACTGGACCCTCTACAACTCCTCCACGCCGCCGCTCTGTTCCCTGGATTATTTCCCTTCACCCTTGGTTCAGTAAATAAACACTCACCTTTTGACACCACTTACCTTGTCCTGGTCTGCTTCTGGGTTCTGGCTTAGTAAACCGTGACAGAACGATCCGGCCAGTAATGAACCCAGCGGACCTGGACTCTGTTCGCCATGCTATTACCCAGCAGGAGAAGATGTTGGGTCATCATAGCACGGTACTACAGGAGATCGCGTTGTCAGTTCGGAACCTTTCTACCGGTCTGACGGAGGTCCAGAACCAACGCAAGTGGCCGGTGGAGGATCCACTACCGGTTTCATCCATCTCGCCTGCCGCTTCTGAAGCTGTGGCCATCCGTGAGCCCAAGGTTCCGGCGCCGGATAAATATGAGGGGGAGCTGGGAAGATGCCGTTCCTTCCTTATGCAGTGTGGACTAGTGTTCGATCTACAGCCCTACTCTTATGCCACAGACAAGGCTAGGATAGCCTTTGTGATTGAGTTGCTGCGTGGTCGTGCGCTGGAGTGGGCTTCAGCCGTTTGGGAACGACAGGATCCCTGCATGGCTTCATACCAGGGGTTCACGACCGAGATGAGGAAGCTCTTCGACCATTCCGTCCGAGGAGGGGACGCAGCTAGGCGCCTGTTTTCGCCGCCAAGGAACTCGCAGCGTGGCCGACTTCGTGATTGAGTTCAAGACGTTGGCTGTGGAGAGTGGGTGGAACGAGGAGTCTCTGCAAGCGGCCTTTTACCAGGGTCTGTCGGAGCAGCTCAAGGATGAGTTGATCTCCTATCCGGAGCCTAGTGACCTGGACAGCTTGGTAGCCTTGTCCATTCGGGGTGGATAATCGAGTCCGAGAGCGAAGGAGGGGAGAAGCAATGGGGTCCGTCCAATCGATCAGTTTCTCAGTTCCCAGTCGGGTCGGGTGGTGGACCAGAACACATTGATCATTCTCCACCACAGTGGATTAGTGGAGAGGTCCTCTCTCCCGATTCGGAACCCATGCAAGTGGGGCGGCACGGGTTAACCAAGGAGGAGCGTCAACATAGACGTAAGACCAACTGCTGCCTCTACTGTGGTAGCTCGGGACATTACATCTCCACTTGTTCCCGGCGGTCGTCAAACTGCCCGGCTCGCCAAAGTTGGGAGGACTTTTAGCGAGCCAGTTTCAACCTCTCAGTACCTCTGTCAGACCCCGCTTCCGGCTACCCTTGTGAACAGGAATCAGAGCTTAGCGCTTAACGCTTTATCGATTCAGGTGCCGATGGAAGCTTTCTTGATGCCGAGTTGGTGGAACAGCTGGGGCTTTCCAAGGAGCAATTGCCGGAAGCCATTGAAGCGACCACTCTGAACGGCAGTAGTCTGGCACGTATCACGATGAGGACTGAACCGGTTAAGATGCGGTTGTCAGGGAATCATTCTGAGATGATTTCATTTTCATTCTGCCGTCTTCCCATGTTCCTCTGGTCCTTGGATACCCCTGGCTGAAGGAACACAATCCCACGTTCGATTGGGTGACGGGCAAGGTAACGAGTTGGAGCCTGGATTGTCATGCTAACTGTCTCAAGACTGCCTGCCCCCATTCGGTTCCCAGTCAGGTGATTGAGGCTAAACCTCCAGATTTGTCCCTGGTTCCCGAGACATATCACGATTTGGGGAAGGTTTTCAGTAAGCAGAAGGCTCTGTCACTCCCTCCCCACCGACCATATGATTGTGCCATCAACCTGGTCCCTGGAGCTGTCTACCCCAAGGGAAGGTTATACAGTATCTCCCGACCTGAACGTGAGGCGTTGGAGACCTACATCAAGGAGTCCCTAGCTGCTGGTCTCGTTCGTCCCTCGTCATCACCCCTGGGGGCAGGATTCTTCTTTGTGGGTAAGAAGGATGGCTCTCTTCGACCATGTATTGACTATCGGGGGTTGAATGACATCACGGTCAAGAACAAGTATCCCCTGCCCTTGATGAGTTCTGCCTTCGACTCCTTACAGGGTGCTACGGTGTTCACCAAGTTAGACCTACGCAATGCGTATCACCTGGTCCGGATCAGAGAGGGGGACGAGTGGTTGACGGGTTTCAATACACCGATGGGGCACTTCGAGTATCAGGTGATGCCGTTTGGACTGACCAATGCTCCAGCGGTATTCCAGAGTATGGTGAACGACGTCCTGAGAGATATGATCGGTCTCTTCGTGTTTGTTTACCTGGATGACATTCTGATCTTCTCGAAGGAACCTACCGACCACGTCCAGCATGTCCGGCAGGTTCTGCAGCGATTGTTGGAGAATCGCCTGTTCGTGAAGGCCGAGAAGTGCGAGTTTCACGCCCACACAACATCCTTTCTCGGGTACATCATCTCCAGGGGGAGAGATTAGGATGGACCAGGAGAAGGTTAGAGCGGTTCTGGAATGGGCCCAGCCCGGTACGAGATTGCAGCTCCAGAGATTTTTGGGGTTTGCGAATTTCTACCGCAGATTCATCCGGGATTACAGCCGTGTGGCCGCTCCATTAACTGCCTTGACTTCCAGCATCAGGACCTTCAAGTGGAATCCGGAGGCGGATCGAGCGTTTCTGGATTTGAAGAGGCGATTCACCAACGCACCGATTCTCTCTCAACCGGACACGGCCCGTCAGTTCGTTGTTGAAGTGGACGCGTCTGATGTGGGAGTTGGCGCCATCCTGTCGCAGCGATGCTCCACGGACAGTAAACTCCATCCCTGCGCCTACTACTCTCGTCGCCTTTCACCTGCGGAGAGGAATTACGATGTGGGTAACCGGGAGCTTCTCGCGGTGAAACTGGCCTTGGAGGAGTGGCGCCACTGGTTGGAGGGGGCGGAGCAACCGTTTATTGTCTGGACTGACCACAAGAATCTTGCTTACGTGCAATCGGCGAAACGTCTCAACTCCCGTCAGGCCAGGTGGGCGTTGTTTTTGGACGATTCAAGTTTGTCCTGACGTTCCGACCTGGGTCTAAGAACGGCAAGGCGGACGCCTTGTCCCGGATGTTCTCCAAGACGGAGGAGAGTGGGTCCAAGACCGAGACTATTCTCCCCGGAACTGCGTCGTGGGAGCAGTCATGTGGAAGATTGAGGAGGAGGTGCTGGCGGCCCCTTCGGACTCAGCCCGGTCCCGTAACGGTCCACCCGGTCGGTTGTTTGTGCCTGAGTCGGTTCGTCCTGCTGTTCTCAAGTGGTCCCACGCCAGTAAGATGGCTTGTCACCCTGGCGTGGCTCGGACTATGGCGTTTCTTCGCAGACGTTTTGGTGGCCTGCCATGGCCGAGGATACTCGGGGGTTTTGTTGCTGCCTGTCCAGTGTGTGCGCAGAATAAGAGTACCAATCGGCCCAGCTCTGGACTACTTCACCCCCTTCCTATTCCCCGGCGTCCATGGTCGCATCTGGCCCTGGACTTCGTCACGGGGTTGCCCGCTTCTGAGGGGAACACGGTCGTTCTGACTATCGTGGACAGATTCAGCAAGTTCGCCCACTTTGTGCCGATTGCCAAGCTTCCCTCTGCCTCGGAGACGTCCGAGATCCTGGTTAGGGAGGTTTTCAGGGTCCACGGTTTGCCCAGTGATATCGTTTCCGACCGTGGCCCTCAGTTTACCTCTGCTGTCTGGAAGTCCTTCTGTTCGGCCATTGGAGCTACAGTCAGTCTCACATCTGGTTTTCACCCCCAATCCAATGGTCAGGCGGAGAGAGCCAACCAGAAGATGGAATCCACGCTACGCTGTCTGGTCTCTTCCAACCCCACCTCCTGGGCCTCTCAGTTGCCTTGGGTTGAGTATGCCCACAATACTCTCCCTACATCTGCCACTGGGATGTCTCCCTTCCAGTGCCTGTATGGCTACCAACCTCCCCTGTTCCCTTCTCAGGAGAAGGAGCTCTCAGTGCCTTCTGTTCAGGCCCACATTCGTCGTTGCCACCGGACCTGGCATCGGGCCAGAAAGGCACTCCTTAGAGGTTCGGACCGGTATCAGCTCCAGGCGAATCGTCGCCGGATCCCCGCTCCCACCTATACCATCGGAGATAGGGTTTGGTTGGCCACACGGGATCTTCCGTTACGGACTGAGTCTAGGAAGTTGTTACCGAAGTTCATTGGTCCGTTTGTGGTGGAGAAGGTGATCAATCCAGTGGCAGTTCGACTCAAACTACCGAGGGACGCTCAGAGTCCATCCCACCTTTCATGTCTCCTGCCTCAAGCCTGTCCTCCTCAGTCCTCTGTTGCCTCCTCCGCCTCCTCCTCCTCCTCCTCGGATGATCGGAGGTGGTCCTGCCTACACGGTGCGGCGCATCATGGATTCCCGACGGCGGGGCCGGGGTTTCCAGTATCTCGTGGACTGGGAGGGGTATGGTCCTGAGGAGAGAAGTTGGATTCCGCGGCGACAGGTCCTAGATCCGGATCTCATCAGGGACTTCTACCGCCTCCATCCTGGCGCTCCGGGGAGTCCGCCCGGTGGCGTTCGTCGGAGGGGGGGTACTGTAACGATCCCGGCGGTCTGAGTCGGGTCCTGTCTGGTGACGAGTGTTTCTGGTCGTAGCTCCTGTTTCCCGAGGGTTCGGGAACGCTCCGGGAGCGCGCTTGTTCGCACCTGCTTCCCATCAGCAATCGGCACACCTGGGCCTAATCATCACCCTTCTTAGGGTCTGGCCCAACATCCAGTTCCTGCCGGATCGTTAGCCATGAACAGTATGTTTTGCCGGCGTATCAGCCTCAGTACTAGAGTTAGTTTTGTTGTTTTGTTGCACCCTGTTGACCTGCCTGGTACTTACCTCCGTTTTTGTTCTCCCCACAGTCACTCGTCCGGAACCTCTACCCAACCTCTGCCTGATGGTCGGCGGCTGCCGAGCCATCATCGGATCAACCACTGGACCCTCTACAACTCCTCCACGCCGCCGCTCTGTTCCCTGGATTATTTCCCTTCACCCTTGGTTCAGTAAATAAACACTCACCTTTTGACACCACTTACCTTGTCCTGGTCTGCTTCTGGGTTCTGGCTTAGTAAACCGTGACACATAAAGCACATAAACGGTTTCATAATTCATTAAGGTCATGTTAACTGACTGATTTTATCTCATATAACAAAACATATAAGATCTCCTAAGCCTGTGTTAACCCTCAGACCTTATTTTCAGCATTTATAAGCGATAGAACTGGGGAACAGGGGAGTGTGTGGAGGAGAGGAGAGTAAGAGAGAAGGAGGTGCGGGAGGTGAACGGATGTAGGCGTGGTTTTTAATTTTTGTTTGTTTTTATTTAACCTTTATTTAACCAGGTAAGCCAGTTGAGAACAAGTTCTCATTTACAACTGCGACCTGGCCAAGATAAAGCAAAGCAGTGCGATAAAAACAACAACAACACAGAGTTACATATGGAATAAACAAAAACGTACAGTCAATAACACAATAGAAAAATCTATATACAGTGTGTGCAAATGTAGTAAGTTATGGAGGTAAGGCAATAAATAGGCCATAGTGCAAAATAATTACAATTTAGTATTAACACTGGAGTGATAGATGTGCAGAAGATGATGTGCAAATAGAGATTTTGGGGTGCAAATGAGCAAAATAAATAACAATGTAAATAACAATATGGGGATGAGGTAGTTGGGTGGACTAATTACAGATGGGCTGTGTACAGGTACAGTGATCGGTAAGCTGCTCTGACAACTGATGCTTAAAGTTAGTGAGGGAGATAAGAGTCTCCAGCTTCAAAGATTTTTGCAGTTCGTTCCAGTCATTTGCAGCAGAGAACTGGAAGTAATGGCGGCCAAAGGAGGTGTTGGCTTTGGGGATGACCAGTGAGATATACCTGCTGGAACGCATACTACAGGTGGGTGTTGCTATAGTGACCAATGAGCTAAGATAAGGCAGGGATTTGCCTAGAAGTGATTTATAGATGACCTGGAGCCAGTGGGTTTGGTGACGAATATGTAGTGAGGGCCAGCCAACGAGAGCGTACAGGTCACAATGGTGGGTAGTATATGGGGCTTTGGTGACAAAACGAATGGCACTGTGATAGACTACATCCAATTTGCTGAGTAGAGTGTTGGAAGCTATTTTGTAAATGACATCGCCAAAGTCAAGGATCGGTAGGATAGTCAGTTTTATGAGGGCATGTTTAGCAGCATGAGTGAAGGAGGCTTTGTTGCGAAATAGGAAGCCGATTCTAGATTTAACTTTGGATTGGAGATGCTTAATGTGAGCCTGGAAGGAGAGTTTACGGTCTAACCAGATACCTAGGTATTTGTAGTTGTCCACATATTCTAAGTCAGAGCCGCCGAAAGTAGTGATTCTAGGCGGGTGCAAGCAGCGTTCGATTGAAGAGCATGCATTTAGTTTTACTAGCGTTTAAGAGCAGTTGGAGGCCACGGAAGGAGTGTTGTATGGCATTGAAGCTCGCTTGTTGGAGGTTTGTTAACACAGTGTCCAATGAAGGGCCAGATGTATACAAAATGGTGTCGTCTGCGTAGAGGTGGATCTGAGAGTCACCAGCAGCAAGAGCGACATCATTGATATACACAGAGAATAGAGTCGGCCTGAGAATTGAACCATGTGGCACCACCATAGAGACTGCCAGAGGTCCAGACAACAGGCCCTCCGATTTGACACATTGAACTCTATCTGAGAAGTAGTTGGTGAACCAGGCAAGGCAGTCATTTGAGAAACCAAGGCTATTTAGTCTGCCAATAAGAATGCGGTGATTGACAGAGTCAAAAGCCTTGGCCAGGTCGATGAAGACGGCTGCACAGTACTGTCTTTTATCGATCGCGGTTATTATATCGTTTAGGACCTTGAGCGTGGCTGAGGTGCACCCATGACCAGCTCAGAAACCAGATTGCATAGCGGAGAAGGTACGGTGGGATTCGAAATGGTCGGTGATCTGTTTATTTTTTGCATCAGAGGGTAACACATTCAACCCCCAGTAAAATAAATACAAGCCTTTTTAATCAAGGCTCAAGATTTGAATTGACCCTTTGCTAAGTCCTGCCCCAAACTTTTGGTCAGCCAATCGCAGCGCTCCGTTGGATAGCAACTGTCGCTAACCAAGCTCAAGTCCGACCAGCCTCAGTCAAGCTCATATTTCTAATGCATGGAAGCCAATGAGGGCAATGGCAAAAACAGCAATGGCAAAAACAGAGTTTTCAACAACCACTTTTTTAAAAATAGCTAAATAATTGAACAGTGCAACAGGGGTACTTGCAGCTGTGGTTCCTGAAATGCAGAGCCTGTTGATGGAGTACATTTCGAATACAAAATTATACTTTTGTTCCGTTGTTTACTAGCTGGTTAGCTAGCTCTCAGTCTCATTGGCCACCAGTGAAAACGTTGCTAATGCTAGCTAGCTAGCTCACCAGTAAATGTAACTTGTTTTCTCCAAACGTATGTTAGCTGACTAAGTTAGCTATATTATGAATATAACTCTCCTCTGCTGTCGACATCAAATACATTTAAAAAATCACATACGCTGAATACAAAAGGTGAAAGGCTTACTTATGAGCCCTTTCCCAACAATGCAGAGTTAAAAAGTAGGAAAAAATGTGTTAATAAAAAAGAAAATAGTAACACAATAAAATAACAATAACGAGGCTATATAATGTACAACGAGTAGCGGTACCGAGTCAACGTGCAGAGGTACGATGTAGTTGAGGTAATTGAGGTAATAAGTGCATTTAGGTAGGGGTAAAAGTGACTAGGCAATCAGGATAGATAATAAACAGAGTAACAGCAGCGTGTGTGAAGAGTGTGAAAGTGTGTCTCTGTGTGAGTGTGTGTGTGGCGTCAATATGCATGTGTGTGTGTGTGTGTGTTTTGTGTGTGTGAGTGTACAGTCGTGGTCAATTGTTTTGAGAATGACACAAGTATTGGTCTTCACAAAGTTTGCTGCTTCAGTATTTTTTGATATTTTTGTCAGATGTTACTATGGTATACTGAAGTATAATTACAAGCATTCCATTAGTGTCAAAGGCTTCTATTGACAATTACATTAAGTTTATGCAAAGAGTCAATATTTGCAGTGTTGACCCTTCTTTTTCAAGACCTCTGCAATCCGCCCTGGCATGCTGTCAATTAACTTCTGGGCCACATCCTGACTGATGGCAGCCCATTCTTGCATAATCAATGCTTGGAGTTTGTCATAATTTGTGGGTTTTTGTTTGTCCACCTGCCTCTTGAGGATTGACCACAAGTTCGCAATGGGATTTAGGTCTGGGGAGTTTCCTGGCCATGGACCCAAAATGTCGATGTTTTGTTTCCCGAGCCACTTAGTTATCACTTTTGCCTTATGGCAAGGTGCTCCATCATGCTGGAAAAGGCATTGTTCGTCACCAAACTGTTCTTGGATGGTTGGGAGAAGTTGCTCTCGGAGGATGTGTTGGTACCATTCTTTATTCATGGCTGTGTTCTTAGGCAAAATTGTGAGTGAGCCCACTCCCTTGGCTGAGAAGCAACCCCACACATGAATGGTCTTAGGATGCTTTACTGTTGGCATGACACAGGACTGATGGTAGCGCTCACCTTGTCTTCTCCGGACAAGCTTTTTTCCGGATGCCCCAAACAATCGGAAAGGGGATTCATCAGAGAAAATGACTTTACCCCAGTCCTCAGCAGTCCAATCCCTGTACCTTTTGCAGAATATCAGTCTGTCCCTGATGTTTTTCCTGGAGATAAGTGGCTTCCTCGCTGCCCTTCTTGACACCAGGCCATCCTCTAAAAGTATTTGCCTCACTGTGCGTGCAGATGCACTCACACCTGCCTGCTGCCATTCCTGAGCAAGCTCTGCACTGGTGGTGCCCCGATCACACAGCTGAATCAACTTTAGGAGACGGTCTTGGCGCTTGCTGGACTTTCTTGCGCCCTGAAGCCTTCTTCACAACAATTGAACCTCTCTCCTTGAAGTTCTTGATGATCCGATAAATGGTTGATTTAGGTGCAATCTTACTAGCTGCAATATCCTTGCCTGTGAAGCCCTTTTTGTGCAAAGCAATGATGACGGCACGTGTTTCCTTGCAGGTAACCATGGTTGACAGAGGAAGAACAATGATTTCAAGCACCACCCTCCTTTTAAAGCTTCCAGTCTGTTATTCTAACTCAATCAGCATGACAGAGTGATCACCAGCCTTGTCCTCGTCAACACTCTCACCTGTGTTAACGAGAGAATCACTGACATGATGTCAGCTGGTCCTTTTGTGGCAGGGCTGAAATGCAGTGGAAATGTTTTTTGGGGGATTAAGTTCATTTTCATGGCAAAGAGGGACTTTGCAATTAATTGCAATTAATCAGATCACTCTTCATAACATTCTGGAGTATATGCAAATTGCCATCATAAAAACTGAGGCAGCAGACTTTGTGAAAATTAGTATTTGTGTCATTCTCAAAACTTTTGACCACGACTGTATATAGTGTGTGTGTGTGTGTGTTAATGTGTGTGTGTGTGTGTGTGTGTGTGTGTGCGTGTGTGTGTTTATGTGTGTGTGTGTGTGTGTGTGTGTGTGTGTGTGTGTGTTTAGTGTGTGTGTGTGTGTGTGTGTGTGTGTGTGTGTGTGTGTGTGTGTGTGTGTGTGTGTGTGTGTGTGTGTGTGTGTGTGTGTGTGTGTGTGTGTGTGTGTGTGTGTGCGTGTGTGTGTTTATGTGTGTGCACGACTCGCTGTAGCACGTGGAGCAGTCAGAATAGATGGCCCTCTACCATGTTTAATGGATGGCTCTAGACCAGGGATGTCAAACCCATTCCATGTGACTAGTGACTGCTGGTTTTTAGTTTTTCCTTTTAATTAAAACCTAGACAACCAGGTGAGGGGAGTTCCTTACTAACCAGCGACCTTAATTCATCATTCGAGTTCAACGGAGGAGCGAAAAACCTGCAGACCTTGCTCTAGAAGATGGGACTGTCACAGTTATTCTACTGAACCACACATTTGTCTTCCACGCTAAACATTTCTGTCACATCTTAAATCCCTCCTGGCCATCAGAGTTAGACTCTGTGTGTGCGTCCGTGCTTGTGTGTGTGTGTGTGTGTGTGTGTGTGTGTGTGTGTGTGTGTGTGTGTGTGTGTGTGTGTGTGTGTGTGTGTGTGTGTGCGTTTGTGTGTGTGTGTGTGCGCGCGCGCCCACCCGTCTGCCAGTGTGTGAATGAGCTAATGGCCTTGTCCATCACGCAGAGAGGGCGGAGGGGGACTTTGTGGCTGGAGGCAGCATCACAGTTGGGGTCAGAGCCCAGCCCTCTTGAACAGCATCACAGTTGGGGTCAGAGCCCATGCCCTCCTGAATTAGAAGACAATGGAGCCGAAGACCGAAGCGCTGTGTCTGTCGTGACCAGGGAGCCTAAAGGCTTCCACATGTTTCCCTGCCGAAACAGTTTCGGAAGAGTTCGTGCATATATTATGAAGACATTCTGTGACGTTTTAGTTTGATTTGGACTTCAGTGAGTAGTTTTTTTTCCGCTGTTCGAGCACACAACATTTTTTCTGGAGGCAAGCAGAATTCCGGAGCCGTTGATTGGTCAACAGTAGGGATTCTTCAATAAAGTATTTGTTGTCATTCAACGAGAGACGACTCATTTTCATGCACATGTTTTCATTGAGAAATACTGCACCAAACATCTTAGTTAGATGTAGAACTGTGCGACTAAGAGCTCCTCTGCAAAAACGTCAAAATTAATGACAGATTAATTCTGACTATTTTGAGGAAGTGTGTATTGGCTACAGCGTCTCAAAATGGACAAACAGTACTACTGCCGCTTTTTTCCCGTTTATCAAGCGAGGGTATTTTAAGGGAGTATGTGAGCACACTCGTTCGGTTCGGCTAGCATGCTGACGGTTTTACCCACACACACACACACATACACATACACACACACGCACACACGCCCACGTGCACACACACACACACACACACAGGGAGGGACCAGGGAGGAGTCCATCCTGTAGTGTTTCCCCATGGGGTCACCTTCCTGTAGTGTTTCCCCATGGGGTCACCAGAGAATGTGACAGTGGCTTTATCCTTTATCTATCTCCACTGGTGTCTGCACTAAGGAATGCATTCCCCAGCCATAGGATGGGCTGCTGTTGTTCTTCAAACATTCCTTCACTGGTGTTTTTGTAAGGCAGAGGCAGGCTTTCTCTCCTCTCCTCTCCTCTTCCTCCCATCCTCTCTTCTCCTCTCCTCTCTTCTCCTTTCCTATCCCTCCCCTCCTCTCTTCTCCTCTCCTCTTCCTCCCATCCTCTCTTCTCCTCTCCTCTCCCTCCCCTCCTCTCTTCTCCTTTCCTATCCCTCCCCTCCTCTCTTCTCCTCTCCTCTTCTCTCCCCTCCCCTCCTCTCCTCTCCTCTCCTCTCCTCTCTCCTCTCCTCTCCTCTCCCTCTCCTCCCCTCCCCTCTCCTCTCCTCTCCCTCCCTCTCTCTCCCTCTCCTCTCTCTCCTCTCTTCTCCTCTCCTGTCCTCTCCTCTCCTCTCTTCTCCTCTCTCTCCTGTCCTCTCCTCTCCTTTCCTTTCCTCCTCTCCTCTCCTCTCTTCTCCTCTCCTCTCCTCTCCTCTCTTTCCTCTCCTCTCCTCTCCTCTCTCTCTCTCCTCCCTCTCCTCTCTTTCCTTTCCTTTCCTCTCTTCTCCTCTCCTCTTCTCTCCCTCCCCTCCTCTCCTCTCCTCTCCTCTCCTCTCCTTTCCTTTCCTTTCCTCTCCTCTCCTCTCCTCTCCTCTCCTCTCCTCTCCTCTCCTCTCCTCTCCTCTCCTCTCCTCTCCTCTCCTTTCCTCTCCTCTCCTCTCCTCTCCTTTCCTTTCCTTTCCCTCCTCTCCCTCCTCTCTTCTCCTCTCCTCTCCTCTCCTCTCCTCTCCTCCCTCTCCTCTCCTCTCCTCTCCTCTCCTCTCCTCTCCTCTCCTGTCCTCTCCCTCTCCTCTCCTCTCCTCTCCTCCCCCTCTCCTCTCCTCTCCTCTCCTCTCCTCTCCTTTCCTTTCCTTTCCTTTCCTTTCCTTTCCTCTCCTCTCCTCTCACCATTCTAAGAACATCTCAGTAGAGTAGTATACAGTAGCTGTTGAGGTGACCAGACCATCAACGGATGTAGGATCTTAATTTTAGCCAGTTTGCTACAGCAGGAAAATAATAATACAGCAACAGGAAATATGAATTATTATGTGGATTATAATTAATAAAAACGTGTCGGGGTTCATATGTTTTTCATAAGGGAAGATCAAGTCTGTGGAAATTACAAACTTTAGAAGCCTTTGTATAGTTAAATTTCAAATACACTACACGTTTGAAATTTCCTGCATTGCAGGAAAGTTCTACTGCAACAGGGTGATCAAATTATGATCCAACATCTGTACACTCCCTTACATATTTATTTGGACAGTGATGCTAAAACGTTTAATTTGTCTCCATACTCCAGCATTTTGGATTTGAGATCAAATGTTTTATATCAGGTGAGGTGACAGAATGTCACAATTTATTTTAGGTATTTTCATTCATAATTGTTTCGGAGTCACTTTTATTGTAAATAAGAATATAATATTCTGAATATTTCTGAACACTTCTACATTAATGTGGATGCTACCATGATTCCGGATAATCATTACGGAAAGTTACAGAGGCACAAAGATCATGCCCCCAAAACATGCTAACCTCTCACCATTAACAATAACAGGGGAGGTAGCATACACATTCATCCACATTCAATATTCTATTATTATTTACAATAAAAGTGACTCCAAAATGCCACAACACATTATTTACCATTAATTTCTAGGAATTAATGGTAAATGGTGTTCTAGGAATATGGGACCAAATACTAAACAGTTCACTAGATTTAATAAACTATAAGTGAATTTGTCGAAATACTTACGACACCTACAAATGGGAAGACTAGATACATAAAGTGTTTTCATTTCTAAACGGTAAAACAGATATGTATGAAAATACCTTCAACTAAAAGGTGAAATGCTGTGCTGTCATTGGCATATAGAGCCAAATTAAATGTTTTAGCTTCACTGTCCAGATACATACGTAGGGGAGTGCATATGTCAGTAATGTCACCAACTGCTGATTGGAAGGTTAGTGTTTTTTTGCATTGTCATTGGGGATTTATTGGCATCATTACTGCTGCTATGTCAATGTTTATTTGAATAGTAACTGTGTCTTGAATCTGGTTTCTAAAAAGTTTTTGTTTTAATACAGACGTGGGTATTTTACATGATAATTTATACTGTATGTTGATGCCTTTGGGTTCTAAAATAGTTTTGCAAATGTGACAGAAGAAGACAAAACTTGTGAATCGTCATGAATTTTATGATCACGATTACAACCCTCTATCCATATAGTCCTAGACTCAGAGGATTAGAGACCCTGCGGATCAGAGACCCAGAGGATCAGAGACCCAGAGGATTAGAGACCCAGAGGATAAGAGACCCAGAGGGTCAGAGCAGAGGATCAGAGACCCAGAGGATCAGAGACCCAGAGGGTCAGAGCAGAGGATCAGAGACCCAGAGGATCAGAGACCCAGAGGGTCAGAGCAGAGGATCAGAGACCCAGAGGGTATGAGGAGAGGATCAGAGACCCAGAGGATCAGAGACCCAGAGGATCAGAGACCCAGAGGATCAGAGACCCAGAGTATCAGAGATCAATAGGGTCAGAGCAGAGCATCAGAGACCCAGAGGATTAGAGAACCAGAGGGTTAGAGACCCAGAGGATTAGAGACCCAGAGGGTTAGAGAACCAGAGGATTAGAGAACCAGAGGGTTAGAGACCCAGAGGGTTAGAGACCCAGAGGGTTAGAGAACCAGAGGGTTAGAGAACCAGAGGGTTAGAGACCCAGAGGATTAGAGAACCAGAGGGTTAGAGACCCAGAGCATCAGAGAGCCAGAGGATCAGAGATCCAGTGGGTCAGAGACCCAGAGGGTCAGAAAACCAGAGGGTCAGAGAACCAGAGGGTTAGAGACCCAGAGGATCAATGGAGCATTTGTGTGTGTGTCACATGAATTCATGCCTCTTGTAAGAATAACATACTACGCTTTTTATTGACTTTTGGGTGTAGGTGCATTGAATACCGTTTCCTTAAGTACAAAGAAAATACAAAAAAGACAGCCTCTTCTCATATGAAAGTCAAAAACAGGTCAAATACGTCTAGTTTTTGTGTGTTTCATTTAACAGAATTACACAAATCAGCTGTCACGCAACTGAGTTGCTTCTTGATTGCTTCATGAAACACCCACCAGCAACTAATAAGCAACTCAAGTAGTTGAAAGCAACAGCCAATCAAAACAAACGTTTTCGTCACATGATCCATTCGAAGGTTCGGAACTCCGACCCAGTTGCCATGTCAACAACACAGCTGTCAGTGCTGCGGGATCGGAAAATTCCAAATGGAATCCTTCGGACGTCCCAACTCTGACCACCCCATTGAAGATGAAATGTAAAAGGTTAAGGTAAGGGTTAAGGTTAGGGTCAGGTAAGTGTTATGGCTAAGGGTTAGGGTAAGGGTAGGCAGGGGTCGCCATGCACCCCAAAAATCTGAAGGGGCACAAAGTACGTGAGGATGGTTGGGAGTCTGTCCTTAAGAATTTAGCATTTTTCAAACACCCGAAACAGCTTTTTCCTGCAATAGAGCCATAATCATTATGCTTAATTATATGTCAGAAATATGTCTATATCTCTGCATATCTAAGCATACCTCTTGAGCTGTCTGTATCCTCCTGACTGTTTAAATAAACTAAATATGTTTCTCTACAGCTCTGCTCAAATCTGGGTAAAAGATTGAAAGGAATGTGAGTCTTATTCAGTACATTTAGTTACTGCTTGCTTTTTTAAAGTCTACCAACCTTGCCAGCAGACATGCGAGTTAAGATAGTTAGACAAGCTAGCTAATCTAACTTGATTGACAGCCTGAAATGATTTTTTAGAAGCTAGTTATGAGGTTGGGAGATTGGGAACCTATCTGCGCTAGCTAAAGGCAACTTCATAAAATTGCTAGGTGGCTAGTAGTATAACATAGAAACAACAACAACAACAACAACAACAATAAAACATAGAAAAACAAAAAACATTTAACATGACAAATCTGAGGGTTCACGTGCCCCGGTGCCCCCTATGGGCATGATGCCTCTGAGGGTAGGGGTTAAGGTTAAGGTTAGGGTTTAGGGGTAGGGACATCCCAAGGATTCCGGATAGCACTAACCCTGCGGGAACCGTGATCAAGGTGGACAGAAGAGACATTTTCCAAATAGGAGCTGTCAAATTAAATATTGGCATCAGGGCTAATAAAGGTTTATATACATGGTTTGGCAGTTAAGTGAACCCAAACCTCTCTCCGACATGTTTCAACTGGAATTGTTCAACATGAACTGCACTAGCTAGCTTAGTTCGTTGCTAGCTTGGTTAGTTCGTTGCTAGTTTGGTTAGTTCATTGTTAGCTTAATTAGCTTGCAATAAAACAGTGCGGGCAATTTCATTTTGGCTAGCTAGCTAAATTGTACAACCAGCATTTTGTCTAAATCGATGATCAAACCAAATGGAATGATATGAAAAAAGCAGCTTCAATTTGATTGGCTGTTGCATGCAATTTCAATTGAGTAGAGTCCGGGCCTGGACAAGACTGACACGTTTTTATTTGTTTTTATTTACTGCAGTGTCTATTAATTGTCCAAACGAACGGCCGCTATCTATGTCTATGTGGTCGCTTATCAGAAATATTCTTCCTGGGGGTGTATATGAATAAGATTTCATGTTACTAAAACGCTGTCAGTTTCACTTTAAAGCACCGAGTGTTTAAAGCACATTTTCTAAATGGAGAGACACTTGGAATGACTCTCTTCAGGGTTCAATGAACTCATTCACAGTCAAATACATTGTCTATGGGATTATAGTAAGACTAGATAAAACCCCATTATCTGAAGGGAGGCATTTCTCAGAATATGCATTGATATCAATGTACTTTGAATGTATGAACGTACTTTGACTGTTCATATGAATGTACTTAATGGCATTGAACCCAGGTCATAGCTCACTACCATAAAGGGTTTATATCCAATGCATGCCCAATGAAAAACATGAATGAAATCGCTGTGCAATTCAGACTCTTTAATAGCAAGTGTAGCTTGAATGGCAAAGGAGTGGGTTTTTATGGCTGTGTTATGTTGGCTGGTTTTGTTATATCAGCACCTATGGTATGAGCTGCTTGCGATTCAAGGTATGGGCTGACTAAGAGATGTCTTTAACATGGGCAGCATGATTTCAATAGTATTGGCAGCTTGTAATGGTATGGCCCACCTCTGTGTATTTGCTTGTGCACGTGCATGCATGTGTGTGTGCGTGGTTGCTTGTGTATGTGTGTGTGTGTGTGTGTGTGTGTGTGTGTGTGTCCAATCAAAAAACGCGTCTTTTGACCAATGGGTAAAATAATATGTTAATTGTGTAGATACTCATCTAAGAAAACCAAAGGTCCAAATCTCATGTTATTTGAGTTCTTACCCTTGTAGGATGGCCAGAAGTAGGGGGACTAAATCACTGGAGGCCAGAGAAAACAAGTGGTCCAAAATCTGGAAAAATAGAATTGCGTCAACTGAATCGCTCACCATTGAACTTGTCATCTTTCTTACAAGATGATGTCATAATACTGTTATGGTTGTTTTCTGCAGTAGAACAGGGTTCTTAGAAACTCTCATGTGTCTGTGTTAACACTGACAGTAGATTTACGGGGCGGCAGGTAGCTTAGTGGTTAAGAGCGTTGTGCCAGTAACCGAAAGGTTGCTGGTTCTAATCCCCGAGCCAACTAGGTGAAAAATCTGTCGATGTGCCCTTGAGCAAGGCACTTAACCCTAATTGCTCCTGTAAGTCGCTCTGGATAAGAGCGTCTGCTAAATGACTAAAATGTAAAATTTACGATGCCTTTGGTGATAAAACCTACAGCAGGCATCCCATAGAATGAGTTGGTGTTTGTGTAATGAGGTAGCAGGGAGAGATGGCTCGGGTATGGATAATGATGAGAGGAATCTTGTTTTGGGGGCCAAACTCTGGTTTCTGGACGATAAGAACAGTCTTCAAGGCAAATGCTATCTGGCTGGGGGATACTCCTTTCTCATATATCAAGTCTCACCTTGTGACCCATTCCATACATCTGTTATTTGTCATGTAGACTAAAGAGGGTGTATCTTTGCTATAAAATATATTTGTATTCTTGGTGTCCGGGGTCTCAGCCCAACAGTCAAGACTGTTGAGCCGACCAGCCTCACTTATTACCTTATTAATACGTTTTGAATAAAGTAATATCCTGATTGGTGATTGACCCTGTCTCTCCTCATTATTGATTAGAATTTCCACTATAGTCAGCTGAATCGCTCGCCATTGAATTTCAGCTGAATCGCTCGCCATTGAATTTCAGCTGAATCGCTCACCATTGAATTTCAGCTGAATCGCTCGCCATTGAATTTCAGCTGAATCGCTCGCCATTGAATTTCAGCTGAATCGCTCACCATTGAATTTCAGCTGAATCGCTCACCATTGAATTTCAGCTGAATCGCTCGCCATTGAACATAAAACAATATAGAGGCAAGATAGATTTCGAGTTTTCATATTTTAGTATACGCTTTTCATGTTAATGTGAAATTCCTGTTCTTTTTATAAAATTTCTCACAAAAACAAGTGCATCTCTATAAAATGTTAACGGAGCACTAAGCGTACCACAACATTTTTTTTTTTTACTTATTTTTACTTTTATTTTTACATTTAATTAAGTTAATTTGGCTTTTTGCATCCCACTGAAACACCTTTGCAGACGACCACAAATGGAAATAAATTAAAACAAACATTGTCCCTGTACCTTGAACGACCTTGTTGGGGTAGTTAATTAGACAAGTAGCAAGATGTCTACTGAGCGAAACAAGACAAGTACTTTGATTGTAATCAAAACATGGGTTAGGGCTATTTTCATATTATGTGAGTGTATGCAGATTGGACTGAATTAAAATCCTCAAAGTCACTGTGAAGGCAGCGCTACTCTGTCAAAAGAGCTTGGTGCTTATTATCGGATGTATTAGGTTACGAAATCTGACTTATTTATATGTATAAAGTTAATGATACATCATATATACAAAAGTATGTGGACACCCCTTCAAATTAGTGGATTCGGTCATTTCAGCCACACCCGTTGCTAACAGGTGTATAAAATCGAGCACACAGCCATGCAATCTCCATAGACAAACATTGGCAGTAGAATGGCCCTACTGAAGAGCTCGGTGACTTTCAACATGGCACCGTCATAGGATGCCACCTTTCCATCAAGTCAGTTAATCAAATGTCTGCCCTGCTAGAGCTGCCCCGGTCAACTGTAAGTGATGTTACTGTGAAATGGAAATGTCTAGGAGCAACAACGGCTCAGCCGCGAAGTGGTAGGCCACAGATGCTCACAGAACGGGACCGCCGAGTGCTGAAGCGCATAGCCCGTATAAATCGTCTGTCCTCGGTTGCAACACTCACTACCGAGTTCCAAACTGCCTCTGGAACCAACGTCAGCACAAGAACTGTTTGTCGGGAGCATCATGAAATGGGTTTCCATGGGCGAGCGGCCGCACACAAGCCTAAGATCACCATGCACAATGCCAAGCTTTGGATGGAGTGGTGTAAAGCTCTGGAGCAGTGGAAACACGTTCTCTGGAGTGATGAATCACGCTTCACCATCTGGTAGTCTGACGGATGAATCTGGGTTTGGCGGATTGCAGGAGAATGCTACCTGCCCCAATGCATAGTGCCAACTGTAAAGTTTGGTGAAGGAAGAATAATGGTCTGGGGCTGTTTTTCATGGTTTGGGCTAGGCCCCTTAGTTCCAGTGAAGAGAAATCTTAAGGCTACAGCATACAATGACATTCTAGATTATTCTGTGCTTTCAACTTCGTGGCAACAGTTTGGGGAAGGCCCTTTCCTTTTTCAAATCAAAAGTTATTGGTCAAATACACATAGTTAGCAGATGTTATTGCGGGTGTAGCGAAATGCTTGTGTTCATAGCTCCAACAGTACAATACACACAAATCTGAAAGTAAAAGAATGGAATTAAGAAATATATAAATATTAGGAGAATACAGTGATGCGTTGGGCAGACCGTACCACCCTCTGGAGAGCCCAGCGGTTGCGGGCGGTGTAGTTGCCGTACCAGGCGGGGCATTGCACAAAGCGAGGTCCATACAGAAATGGTTTGTCGAGATCAGTTGGAAGAACTTCACTGGCCTGCACAAAGCCCTGACCTCAACCCCATCTAACACCTTTGGTATGAATTGGAACACTGACTGCAAGCCAGGCCTAACTGCCCAACATCGGTGCCCGACCTCACTAATGCTCTTGTGGCTGAATGGAAGCAAGTCCCCGCAGCAATGTTCCAACATCTAGTGGAAAGCCTTCCCAGAAGAGTGGAGGCTGTTATAGCAGCAAAGGGGGGACCAACTCCATATTAATGCTTTTGGAATGAGATGTTCGACAAGCAGGTGTCCACATACCTTTGGTCATGTCGTGTACGTTAGAGAAAGACCCCACTGAACAGTTCAGAACATGAAGAATCATATTTGTCTTGGTAAAATTTATTTTATAACATAAGGAATTGAAATTTCATAAGGAAAGCACGTTTTCAGTGGGTCGACACTCTACAAAGAGACAGACAGAGAACGTAATCTTGGCACCGGTGACATATGCCTGTAGTGACTGTCCACACAGTGTGGCTAAAATACACACTTACCAACAGTAACTAACCATCCTCACTTTCAATAAACCAATGTAAAGATAATACTTTTGGCTTTCTTTAAAAGTCTAATGATTTTAACTTTATGTGGCACCTGTCAATATGCAGTGAGGGCAATAACAGGCAGCACAGGAGGTTGGTGGTACCTTAATTGGGGAGGACGGGCTCGTGGTAATGGCTGGAGCGGAATATGTGGAATGGTATCAAATACATCAAACACATTGGTTTCCATGTGTTTGATGCCATTCCATTTGCTCCTTTCCGGCCATTATTATGAACCGTCCTCCCCTCAAAAGCCTCCACAGTGACCTATGATGTGTCCAACCTAGTGTCCAACCTAGTGCAGGGAAGAAAATGATCATACGCACGTACACAGTTTGTCCTTAACACCTTGTTTAAATCTGGAGTGAGCAAATGCACACACACATACACATACACACAGACACACACACACACACACACACACACACACACACACACACACACACACACACACACACACACAGACACAGACACACACACACACACAGACGTTTGCACCCATTTAACTCTCCTCCCCTGCAGGAAGTGGTACTCGCTAAGCAAGCAGCGTGACGTCCTTTACACAAGACGTCTGGTTGTCTCAGCTGCCCTGCCCATTAGGCTCTTACAGCAGCCGACAGGATGAGAGGAGAGGTGGGAATAACTTTTATAACGACCCACCTGTTCAACCTTCCACCACCAGCCATTCCCTTTAACCTCAGGATGTGTCTGAATATGGCACCCTATTCCCTATATAGTGTAGTGCACTGCTTTTGATCAGGGGCGTATAGAGCTATGGTCAAAAGTAGTGCACTATGTAGGGAATTGGTTGACATTTGGTAAGAAGACCAGCCAGTCCCTTTGACCTCTGTCTCATCACTTCCTGATTCAACCCTTTGTCATTATAAGAAAGAGAAAATAGCATTTCCTCTTTAACATTTGTTCCTGATTGGTAGAACTGTAAAGCCTTTCCATCTCTGATTAGGCCTCTATACGGCTGGTTTCCCAGACTCAGATTAATCCTAGTCCTGACCTGGACTATGAAGCACTTTCAGTGGAGATTCTCATGTTTTGTTTAGTCCAGGACTCTCCGGGAAATCAGCCCTTTGTCTAGGTACTGTAGCTTAACTGTGGAGGGAAAACCAAAACATGGACTGAAACGCCTAATGTTTTACCTATAGGTCAGACAGTTCAGAGACGGTGGAGGGGGGAGTGAAGGGTCTTGCTCTTATCGTAGAAGATGAATCAAATCAAATCAAATCAAATCAAATCAAATTTTATTGGTCACATGCGCCGAATACAACAAGTGCAGACATTACAGTGAAATGCTTACTTACAGCCCTTAACCAACAGTGCGTTTATTTTAAACAAAAAAAGTAAGAATAAAACAAAAAAAAAAAAAAAAAAAAGTGTTGAGAAAAACAAAGAGCAGAAGTAAAATAAAGTGACAGTAGGGAGGCTATATATACAGGGGGGTAACGGTGCAGAGTCAATGTGCGGGGGCACCGGCTAGTTGAGGTAGTTGAGGTAATATGTACATGTGGGTAGAGTTAAAGTGACTATGCATAAATACTTAACAGAGTAGCAGCAGCGTAAAAGGATGGGGTGGGGGGGCAGTGCAAATAGTCCGGGTAGCCATGATTAGCTGTTCAGGAGTCTTATGGCTTGTGGGTAGAAGCTGTTGAGAAGTCTTTTGGACCTAGACTTGGCACTCCGGTACCGCTTGCCGTGCGGTAGCAGAGAGAACAGTCTATGACTAGGGTGGCTGGAGTCTTTGACAATTTTGAGGGCCTTCCTCTGACACCGCCTGGTATAGAGGTCTTGGATGGCAGGGAGCTTTGCCCCAGTGATGTACTGGGCCGTACGCACTACCCTCTGTAGTGCCTTGCGGTCAGAGGCCAAGCAGTTGCCATACCAGGCGGTGATGCAACCAGTCAGGATGCTCTCGATGGTGCAGCTGTAGAATTTTTTGAGGATCTGAGGACCCATGCCAAATCTTTTTAGTCTCCTGAGGGGGAATAGGCTTTGTCGTGCCCTCTTCACGACTGTCTTGGTGTGCTTGGACCATGATAGTTCGTTGGTGATGTGGACACCAAGGAACTTGAAGCTCTCAACCTGTTCCACTACAGCCCCGTCGATGAGAATGGGGGCGTGCTCAGTCCTCTTTTTTTCCTGTAGTCCACAATCATCTCCTTTGTCTTGGTCACGTTGAGGGAGAGGTTGTTGTCCTGGCACCACACGGCCAGATCTCTGACCTCCTCCCTATAGGCTGTCTCATCGTTGTCGGTGATCAGGCCTACCACTGTTGTGTCGTCGGCAAACTTAATGATGGTGTTGGAGTCGTGCCTGGCCATGCAGTCATGGGTGAACAGAGAGTACAGGAGGGGGACTGAGCACGCACCCCTGAGGGGGCCCCGTGTTGAGGATCAGTGTGGCAGATGTGTTGTTACCTACCCTTACCACCTGGGGGCGGCCCGTCAGGAAGTCCAGGATCCAGTTGCAGAGGGAGGTGTTTAGTCCCAGGATCCTTAGCTTAGTGATGAGCTTAGAGGGCACTATGGTGTTGAATGCTGAGCTGTAGTCAATGAATAGCATTCTCACGTAGGTGTTCCTCTTGTCCAGGTGGGAAAGGGCAGTGTGGAGTGCGATAGAGATTGCATCATCTGTGGATCTGTTGGGGCGGTATGCAAATTGGAGTGGGTCTAGGGTTTCTGGGATTATGCTGTTGATGTGAGCCATGACCAGTCTTTCAAAGCACTTCATGGCTACAGACGTCAGTGCCACGGGTCGGTAGTCATTTAGGCAGGTTATCTTAGAGTTCTTGGGCACGGGGACTATGGTGGTCTGCTTGAAACATGTTGGTATTACAGACTCGGTCAGGGACATGTTGAAAATGTCAGTGAAGACACTTGCCAGTTGGTCAGCACATGCTCGGAGTACACGCCTGGTAATCCGTCTGGCCCAGCGGCCTTGTGAATGTTGACTTGCTTAAAAGTCTTACTCACATCGGCTACGGAGAGCGTGATCACATAGTCGTCCGGAACAGCTGGTGCTCTCATGCATGCTTCAGTGTTGCTTGCCTCGAAGCGAGCATAGAAGTGGTTTAGCTCGTCTGGTAGGCTTGTGTCACTGGGCAGCTCGCGGCTGTGCTTCCCTTTGTAGTCTGTAATAGTTTTCAAGCCCTGCCACATCCGACGAGCGTCAGAGCCAGTGTAGTATGATTCAATCTTAGACCTGTATTGACTCTTTGCCTGTTTGATGGTTCGTCGGAGGTCATAGCGGGATTTCTTATAAGCTTCCGGGTTAGAGTCCCGTTCCTTGAAAGCGGCAGCTCTACCCTTTAGCTCAGTGCGGATGTTGCCTGTAATCCATGGCTTCTGGTTGGGGGTATGTACGTACGGTCACTGTGGGGACGACATCATCGATGCACTTATTGATGAAGCCAGTGACTGATGTGGTGTACTCCTCAATGCTGTCTGAAGAATCCCCGGAACATGTTCCAGTCTGTGCTAGCAAAACAGTCCTGTAGCTTGGCATCTGCGTCATCTGACCACTTTTTTATTAACCGAATCACTGGTGCTTCCTGCTTCAGTTTTTGCTTATAAGCAGGAATCAGGAGGATAGAGTTATGGTCAGATTTGCCAAATGGAGGGCGAGGGAGAGCTTTGTATGCGTCTCTGTGTGTGGAGTAAAGGTGGTCTAGAGTTTTTTTTCCCTCTGGTTGCACATTTGACATGCTGGTAGAAATTAGGTAGAACGGATTTAAGTTTCCCTGCATTAAAGTCCCCGGCCACTAGGAGCGCTGCATCTGGATGAGCGTTTTCCTGTTGATTAATGGCCTTGTACAACTCATTCAGTGCAATCTTAATGCCAGCATTGGTTTGTGGTGGTAAATAGACAGCTATGAAAAATATAGCTGAAAACTCTCTTGGTAAATAGTGTGGTCTACAGCTTATCATAAGATACTCTACCTCAGGCGAGCAAAACCTCGAGACTTCCTTAGTATTTGATTTTGTACACCAGCTGTTGTACAAATCTAATCTCTCAGAGAGCCGGTTATAACCCTGTTAACAGAGATTGTCTTCCTTATCTTCCGCTAACGAACTTTGACGGACCTCTCCAAATTAGGCTGACAAGGAAGGGGAAGTCACGCTAACTATGAAAGCGTTCGGAGGACCGAAAGGGCACAGGGGAGGAGGGTGAGGAGGGGAAGAGGGGGATGAGGGGAGGAGGGGAAAGAGGGTAGGAGGAGAGGAGGTGGAGGATGGGGGAGGGGGAGGAGGGGAGGAGGGGGATGAGGGGGAGGAGGGGAGGAGGGGAGGAGGGGGATCAGGGGAGGAGGGGGGAGGAGGGGAGGAGGGGATGAGGGGAGGAGGGGAGGAGGGGAGGAGGGGGATCAGGGGAGGAGGGGGAGGAGGGGAGGAGGAAGATGAGGGGAGGAGGTGAGGAGGGGGATGAGGGGGGGAAGGGGAGGAGGGGAGAGGGGAGGAGGAGGAGGAGGGGAGGAGGGGAGGAGGGGGAGGAGGGGTTACTTTCTAAATGTAATCCATTACAGTTACTAGTTACCTGTCCAAAATTGTAGTCAGTAACGTAACTTTTGGATTACCCACACTCAGTAATGTAATCTGATTACTTTCAAATGCATTTGGTGTGTCATCATTGTGTAGGCGGTATCCAATCAAAAACACATCTTTTGACCAATGGCTTAAAATATAATGAATGCTCCTGGCTACTGTACTGTCCCTGACAGGCTCATCATCTTTCTTCTCGAATCCGCAGGACATAAAATAATATAGAGGTAAGATAGATATCTATTTTGAGACATGAAATGTAGTATTTTCATATTTTAGTATACTCTTTTCACAATAATTTGAAATTCCTTTTCTTTTTCAAGCGTATCTCTGTGAAATGTCAACGGAGCACTGAGCGTACGCCAGGCTTTTTATTTTCAAAGCCTTTTACATTTCATTCAGCTCGTGTCATGCTAATGTTGCTTTTTGCGGCCCGCGGAAACAACTTTGAACACGACGACCACAAAATGTAAAATCCTCAAAAGTTGTTGCGAGAAACCTGCACCGCTATGTCAACAGAGCTCTGTGCTTATTATCGAATGTATTAGATGCAAAATCCGTTTTTTAAAAATATAATGTTAATGAGATGTTAGAGAAAGACCCCACTGAACGATTCAGAACATGAATAATCATATTTGCCTTGGTAAAATGTATTTTATAACATAAGGAAGTGAAATAGCATCACCAAAGCATGTTTTCACCCACTCTGGGCTTAGTGGGTGGACACCCTACATAGTGGTCTTTGACTTGTGGTCAGACTGACAAACTTAAACTTCCGCCTTTTTTCAATGCTGAATTTAATGTCATTGAGAAAACAGGAATGTGTGATAATGTATTTTTTTTTCGCAAACATCCTTTCTTAATTTAAATTAATCCAAGAAGTAATCATCTAGTTTTTCACAAGTATCTGCAATCTGACTACAATTGTTTTGCTGGTAACTTCATTGATTACGGTTCGTTTTTTGGGGTAATCAGATAACATGTAGTCAGTTACTCCCTGCACGTACACACACACACACACACACACACACACACACACACGTACACACACACACACACACACACACACACACACACACACGTACACACACACACACACACACACACACACACACACACACACACACACACACACACACACACACACACACACACGTACACACACACACACACACACACACACACGTACACACACACACACACACACACACACGTCACACACACACACACACACACACACACACACACACACACACACACACACACGTACACACACACACACACACACACACACACACACACACACACACACACACACACACGTACACACACACACACACACACACACACACACACACACACACACACACACACACACACACACACACACACACACACACACACACACACACACACACACACACACACACACACACACACACACACACACACACACACACACACACACACACACACACACACACACACACACACACACACACACACACGTACACACACACACACACACACACACACACACACACACACACACACACACACACACACACACACACACACACACACACACACACACACACACGACACACACACACACACACACACACACACGTACACACACACACACACACACACACACACACACACACACACACACACACACACACACGTACACACACACACACACACACACACACACACACACACACACACACACACACACACACACACACACACACACACACACACACACACACACACACACACACACACACACACACACACACACACACACACACACACACACACCACAGCCAGAGGCACAAGCTAGCTGCTAATACAAACACTCCTAGATCACATCCACCACAGGAAATGAAGTTTCAGAAGCCTGCTGATTGATCTGTAGGCTAACAGGGTTATAGGTTTTAGCAGTGGTGGAAAAGGTACCAACTCGTCATACTTGAGTAAAAGTAAAGATAACTTCATAGAAAAGGACTCAAGTAAAAGTGAAAGTCGCCCAATAAAAAATTACTTGAGTAAAAGTCTAAAAATATTTGGTTTTAAATATGCTTAAGTATCACAAGTAAATGTAATTGCTAATATATACTGAAGTATCAAAAGTAAAAGTATAAATCATTTCACATTCCTTATATTAAGCAAAACAGACGGCGCTCTTTTCTTGTTTTTCTTCATTTACGGATAGCCAGCGGCACACTCCAACACATAATTTACAAACTAAGCATGTGTGTTTAGTGAGTCCACCAGATCAGAGGCAGTAGGGATGACTAGGGATGTTCTTTTGATAAGTGTGTGAATTTGACAATTTTCCTGTCCTGCCTTGCAATCAAATTGTAACTAGTATTTTTGGGTGTCAGGGAAAATGTATGGAGTAAAAAGTATACTATTTTCTTTAGGAATGTGGTGAAGTAAAAGTAAAAATATAAATAGTAAAGTAAAGTAAAGTACAGATACCTCAAAAAATGACTTAAGTAGTACTTTAAAGTATTTTTACTGAAGTACTTTACACCACTGGGTTTTAGTCGGACAGAGAGACATAGAGAGATCGCAGTAGGAGTGATAAAGCAGGATGTTAGTTTAATGGTGAACGTCACAATTATTTAATCTTCTCTGGGTTGTATTATTACTGTACGTGTCAAAAAAATACAATCTGGTTTTGTTAGCCGTTTCTTGAGGCTGTTTGCACTCTTTACCCCTAGGACTGCGTGGAGGACAGCAGTTTTCCTCTGGGATCCCTCGTGGCCGAGTTTGATGTATTGGGCAAATACATTCTAAGTGGTATGCAACAGTGTGGACTTCGGAGCTGAACATATCACTTGTGAATGAATGGAGGAGAAAGAGAGGAGGAATTAGCTCTACTCTGCCAACATTCTTCCACTACACTAGCAAACCACGTAGAATAAAGCATTGACTATACAGATATAAGATCTTAATTCGATCACTCGTTTGTTGCTGAGAATTTTTCTGCACAGCAGGAAATGCAGATGAGCTTCATGATTTACATAAATTCACTGAAAACCCACACTAACATATGGTTACATTAAAGAGTACTGGTTATATTAAGATTATTGCACTTTTCATGTAGCCTACTTTTGGCCTGCTAATAGCCTAACCACCGATCAAGCAACATTATGGACTAAATGTTCAAATCCTGTTGCTGCAGGATTATTTTGCTGTGACAATATACATTAAATGAAGATCCTACATCTGTATGCATTCTAAGAGGTGCTTTAGAGTGGACATTGGAACATATCCCTTGCCAATGGATTACCTCTACATTCCAACAGCTGTGAATGGGATGGAGCGAGGGATGGAGAGAGGGATGGAGAGAGGGAGGGAGGGAGGGAGAGAGGGATGGAGAGAGGGAGGGAGGGAGGGAGAGAGGGAGGGAGAGAGGGAGGGAGAGAGGGAGGGAGGGAGAGAGGGATGGAGAGAGGGATGGATGGAGAGAGGGAGGGAGAGAGGGAGGGAGAGAGGGAGGGATGGAGAGAGGGATGGATGGAGAGAGGGAGGGAGAGAGGGAGGGAGAGAGGGAGGGAGAGAGGGATGGAGAGAGGGATGGAGAGAGGGATGGATGGAGAGAGGGAGGGAGATAAATTACTTATACACTTTCCAGCCCATTCCTCTTGTAAAGGAGGGATACACTCTTTGTTTCTTCACACCAAATTAGCATGACAATTTCTCTGGCTGAGAGGATTTTGGGGTGGTTGGACCTCCTATGGGGCTCTTCTTTCCCGCATTACTCAGAGATGGAACAGTTAAAGCAGGAATCCACCACGACAAAGAGTTAAGTAAGCTGGTGACATTGAAAACAATGCAGAAGGTGCTGCAGACATACAAAAGACTCGGTACACACAAAATGGTAGGAATTCTTAGTGGCGCTTTTAGTGTTATAAATTCAGCATTTTCATAGGTTACTATATGTTGAGAGTCATGACGTAGGCTAATCTCACATGGAACAACCGTTTATCACTCATGAGAGACAAAGGGAACTTTCCATGTGCAGGTTCTGTTATAGAACAAGGGCCTTACACTGAGCCTTATCACTGTCTGTAACTGGCTCACTGTTCTATACCTTCAAAGGCTCACTGTTCTATATCTTCACAGGCTCACTGTTCTATATCTTCACAGGCTCACTGTTCTATACCTTCACAGGCTCACTGTTCTATACTTTCACAGGCTCACTGTTCTATACCTTCACAGGTTCACTGTTCTATACCTTCACAGGCTCACTGTTCTATATACCTTCACAGGCTCACTGTTCTATACCTTCACAGGCTCACTGTTCTATACCTTCACAGGTTCACTGTTCTATACCTTCACAGGCTCACTGTTCTATATACCTTCACAGGCTCACTGTTCTATACCTTCACAGGCTCACTGTTCTATACATTCACAGGCTCACTGTTCTATACCTTCACAGGTTCACTGTTCTATACCTTCACAGGCTCACTGTTCTTATACCTTCACAGGCTCACTGTTCTATACCTTCACAGGCTCACTGTTCTATACCTTCACAGGTTCACTGTTCTATACCTTCACAGGCTCACTGTTCTATATACCTTCACAGGCTCACTGTTCTATACCTTCACAGGCTCACTGTTCTATACATTCACAGGCTCACTGTTCTATATATCTTCACAGGCTCACTGTTCTATACCTTCACAGGTTCACTGTTCTATACCTTCACAGGCTCACTGTTCTATACCTTCACAGGCTCACTGTTCTATACCTTCACAGGCTCACTGTTCTATACCTTCACAGGCTCACTGTTCTATACCTTCACAGGCTCACTGTTCTATATACCTTCACAGGCTCACTGTTCTATACCTTCACAGGCTCACTGTTCTATATACCTTCACAGGCTCACTGTTCTATACCTTCACAGGCTCACTGTTCTATACCTTAACTGGCTCACTATTCTATACAGTAACTGGCTCACTGTAAATTGTTTCATGATGTGGTTTGGTTGACCATTTTTTGCAGACATCATTCCAGAAATGTTTACGGCCTTAATTGATAGCAGAGCCATTGGCAGACACTCTGCCTAGTTCTGAATCCAAACACAATGGTATCTGCTCCTCTGCATGTGCCAAAGACTGAGACTGGGAACTGGGTCTTATTCATTAGTGCACACCGTAGCAAAACCTTTTACAGTGTAAAACAAAAATGAATGACAAGTCCAGGTTGTCCCTTTCTTGTTTCAGTGTGTTTTCTTCCGTTTGGTGCCTAATAAGCATGACCCTGCACTGTACCAAGCAGTAGGACTGAGAGCTGGTGACAGGTTTCCATGGTGTTTTGCTGCTGAACACAGAAAGGTGAACAGTGGAGCGGTGACGGGTTTACGATGACCACTGTTACTGTTAGGGTTATGAAATGACATGGTTTATGACATTTATGTGGTTGTTGAAAGGTTTCAGCAGATCAACAGTCGCTAACCAAGTGAGTACAGTAGTGTTACACGTGTATCATAAAACTCCTTCAGTTTTGTGGTATTGGACAATAAAGTAATATTCTTCTTCTTCAACGCTCAGCCTCTGTGAGTCTGCAGTAGTGGAACAGACAGAGACATGCTCTATGAAAACTCAGACAGATACAAGGTACGAAAGGAACA